>NC_057794.1:68129845-68290423 GCF_018294505.1 Triticum aestivum | reverse complement strand
TCTCCCCTACCGCCGCCGCACCGCCCCAAATCCGCCGTCGCCGCCAGGCCGGCCCGTCCCCATCCTCGGCCGCCCCATCCCCGACGCCACTGCCCCACCCGTCGTCGCCCTTCTCCACCCCATCGCCTCCCCGCCCCGCCTCTGCCTCGCCGGTGAGGCCCCCGCTTGCTGCTTGATGCTTGCTGCTTGCGCTACTGCTTGCTGCTTGCTGCCACTGCCGCTGGTTGCTGCTTGCTGCTGCCACTGGATAGATTAGTTAGTTAGTTTAGGGTTTAGATGGATATATTAGTTAGGTATATAAATAGTTAGATAGATGGATATAAAAATGTTGTTGATGGTTTAGTTGAGAAATAAAATTGTTGTTGATATATAGATGGATAGATGAGTGGATGTTACATCATGATATATAGATGGATAGATGATATGCTATATATGTGGTTCGATGAGATGCTATATATTGCATATCCTGCAAAAAAATTGGTTCGATGAGATGAATCAATGATGATGACGAATAGATGATGATGATGAATATGTGACGAATAGATGATGATGGTTATAGTTTTTTTGCCTACATGATGCAAAAATAAATGAATGCATGTTTAAATGTTTTAAATATGCTCTATGAGTTGTGATGTTCTAAATTTTTTGTCGCGATGGATTTTGCAGGCTTTGTGGTGTCGCATTTCATCGAAGTGACCGTTGTATGACGCGTTGGTCCCCCTGAGCATCCCTCCGTTGTTCGACTACTTCCTCTACAGCCGAGAGTGAGCTACAAGTCCATCTCCTCCATTTTTTCATATCACTAGATTTCATTCTCAAGTCAACTGGTGTAACCTAGGCGTCTCCCGTCCGAAAGGGTTGCATCGATAAATATGCATTCAATTGCATATTTATCACCGCGGCTCTTTCAGATTGTCCAGCGTTTTCCATGGACAGCCCGAGGATGTGTAGATTGGGTATGTTCTCCATGTTCTACCCCGTTCCGAAATAGGATTTCGGGGCGCCTCCCCATTGTTCTCCGAAGCACATTCTCTCGGCTATTTGCCGAGACGTGTATCTGGAGAACAACGGGGAGGTGCTGCCGAAATTTTGTCTCGGAACGGGGTAGAATGGAGAACGTACTCAATCTACACATCCTCGGGTGGGATTAGGACCCATCTTTACCTATTAGAGATGTAGGTGGATTAAACGCGGTAGAAACTGAAAATTTGATGTGATTAATTTAAGTTAATCCTTAATTATGTTGTGTGGCTTGCAAAAAAGCAGAGGATGGCAGATAATCAGTGGATGTACAGTGGTTTTATCCGTCGGAATCGAGTAACATCAGAGTGGATCACAAAAACCGATGTGTATTTGAAGGAGATATTCCGTCGTCCAATGAGAATTATCCCACAATGCCCCTGTGCGAGATGTGCCAGACGTCACCATAGAAATCAGACGGACATGAGTGAGCACCTTCGCACGCACAGATATATGCCAAACTTTGACATGCCGCCGATAAACATAGCCGAGCAGGACCGTGGTAGAGAGGAGGTGATGCGACAATGCATCGATGGATATGAGGACGACGGGGTCAGGGACATGCTAGATGATGTCATTGTTGCAGAAATGGCAAATGCAACACCTTCAGAGAATGAACCGGAGGAGCCGGAGGCAACCGCAAAGGCCTTCTTGGAGGTCTTGGCCTTGTCGAAGAAACCTCTTTATGCGGGTGCGAAAATATCTCAGCTGGATGCCACCTCACAACTGATTGCAGTCAAGGCTGAGTACAGCTGTAGCCAGAAATGCTTCGAAGCATTCCTGGGAGTATGGGCTAACAGCCTCCCTGAGGGTCATGAACTGCCGAAAAGCATGTACGATACAAAGAAAATCATGAAGGCACTCTCTATGGATTATGAGAAAATAGATGTTTGCCCGAAGAATTGCCTTTTGTTTAGGCACGAGTATGCGGATGACAAGTACTGTAGGAACTGCGGTTTGTCTCGGTACATTGAGGTGGTCGGTGAGGATGGTGAGAAAAAGCAGCTAACCATCCCCGTTAAGGTTCTTCGGTATCTTGATTTTATAAAAAGACTACAGCGCCTTTTCATCACGAAGGATTCTGCCAAAATGATGAAGTGGCACAAGGAAGGTATAAGGTACAATCCAAAAAAATCGTACATCCATCGGGAGGGGAAGCATGGAAGTCGTTCGATGAAGAATACCCCGAGGAAGCAGCCGAGGCTGGGAATGTCAGAATAGCCATATCAGGTGATGGGTTCAATCCATATGGTATGTCATCCAATCCATACAGCTGTTGGCCTGTGTTTGTAATTCCGCTCAATCTTCCTTCCGGTGCCCTAATGCAACGGAAGACCATGTTCTTGTCGCTCATCATTCCGGGGCCTGAATACCCGGGGAAGCAATTGGGTGTGTTTATGCAGCCGCTTGTGGATGCTTTGCACCATTCTTGGTACTTTCCGAGGTTGACATACGACCGGGATCTGCAGAGAAATTTCTTGATGAAAGTTTGGTTGCACTATTGCATGCATGACTTTCCCGGCTATGCTCTATTCTGCGGATGGTGTACAAGTGGGAAGATGCCATGCCCAATGTGCATGCAGGCTCTGCGAATGATTTAGCTGTGTAAGGGTGACAAGTATGTAGCCTTTGACCTGCATCGACAGTTCCTCCCTCCAGACCATCCAGACAGGGAAGACAAGAAGAACTTCACGAAAGGCCGGGTTGTTCATGAAGTAACCAAGATTCCAACATTTTCGGGGGCAGATGTTCTTGCTCAGCTAAAAGCTCTCAAGCCTAAAGTCAAAGGCAAAGGCAAAGGCTTCGAGGGATATGGTGAGACGCACAACTGGACTCACATTACCCCCTTCTCGCAGCTTCCCTATTTCAAGGACCTCAAACTTCCTTACAATATTGATGTGATGCACACCGAAAAGAATGTGGCAGAGTCCCTTTTCCACACGATCCTCAACATTCCTGATAAGACGAAGGATAACGTTAAAGCTAGAGCCGATCAACAGAGAATTTGTGATAGACCACGCCTGAACATGAAGCTCCCACAGGCGGTCAAAAAAACTGGTTCAAGCCAGATGCTGACTTTGTCCTTAAACCGCAAGAAAAAAAGAAGTACTTATCTGGCTGAAACAAATTTTGAAGTTCACCGATGGTTATGCATCGAATATAAGTAAGGGAGTCAATCTTTCAACGGGAAAAGTGACTGGCCTGAAGAGTCATGACTACCATGTATGGATTGAGCGGATAATGCCGGTGATGGTTCGAGGCTATGTCCCCGAGCATGTCTGGCGAGTGCTTGCCGAGCTTAGCCATTTCTTCTGCACGCTCTGTGCTAAAGAAGTAAGTAAAGAGGTGATTGAAAAATTGAATAAGAAGGCACCAGAGTTGATAGTCAAGCTAGAGAAGATCTTTCCGCCAGGCTTCTTTACTCCAATGACACATCTCATTCTGCACCTCGCCAACGAGGTATTGTTGGGGGGGCCTGTGCAGAATCGCTGGCAGTACGACCCTGAGAGGCAGAACAAGCATCTCCGACAGAAATGTGGAAACAAAGCTAAGATTGAAGCTTCCATAGCTGAGGCAGTTATCCTAGAGGAGGTGTTAGACCTCAGGACATCATACTATCCAGACCATGTTCCCCATCTGCATAACAAGGTGCCTCGATATAATATAGAAGAGCCCAAGTATCAACCCAGGCTCGATCTATTCAACGCGCAAGGTGGGAGGGCTGGGGCCTCGAAATCTTATAACATGCCACGACAAGAGTGGGAGGACCTCATGTTCTATATCTTGCACAACATCAAGGAAGTTGAGGAAGTGTGGATGAGGTAATACCACTGCACCATTCCTTTATGTCTTCCACATCATCATGTTCCATGTTCACTCAGTCCCGGTCTAACACCGCTTTTCTTTTTTTAGTGATTTCGTTCAAGAGGAATGGACGGGAGTGAATCCTCCTACTGAGGCGGAGGCACTTACTCTTCTCCGTCATGGAAACCCTAGATGTAAAAAAATTGTTGCTTGGTTCATGGAGAAAGTAATTTTCCACACTCCCCTATTAAATACCTAGTTCAACATAGTTAACCGAACTAATGCACGCAACAATTTCCATTATACTTGTAGGGAAAAGATCCGAACATATCTATGGATGATGAATTGAGATGAGTTTCCATGGGTTTTGACCCTGCCATCATGACATGTAAAAAGTATGATGTGAATGGGTATCGCTTCCATACAGAGGAGCACCAAAACAGCCAGCCCGATCCCAAAACTATAAATACCGGAGTGTACACCCCCGGTCAAAATTCAGTAGACTACTACGGAAGGGTACAAAATATATACGAGGTTAAATTCCGCCAGGGGCGTGAGACCCTAAGTCTGCCTGTGTTCAAATGCCGATGGTTCGATGCGTGGGAGGGGGTAAAACATACGCCTTCCATTGGTTTGGTCGAAGTTAAACCATCAATCGTCTATGCCGGAGCCGATCTCTTCATTGCGGCTACCCAAGCTACACAAGTATATTATCTACCTTACCCATGCCAGAAAGTGTATCTAAAGGGTTGGGAAGTTGTGTTCAAGGTGTCGCCACATGGTAAGCTACCAGACCCAAATGAAGATGATTACTACAACAGTAACCCCATGACATACGAGGGAGTGTTCTATCAAGAGCAACCTAATGATGATGATGATGATGATGTGGTTAGAAACAATGACGCTAGACCATTGGGTGATGATGATGTGGATCCAAACGTCGACGATGCACGAAATGATGGTGAGACCATTGTCAATGAAAATGGCATACTTATGCTAGAAAAGTTAAACGAAGACACTGACGACGAGGAAGAGCCTCCACCTCCATCGGACAACGAAGATGATATGATTGATAGTGATGATGAGACGGACCGAGAAAGAGGTTACAACAATGATGATTCATATGGGTTCTAGCAGATGTACGTTTCAAGTCTTTTTTTCTATAGTTTAGGAATATGCCTTTTATGCATTTTTATTAATGTGTTTATTATCATGCCTTTTCCTTCATTTCATTAATTTACTAATTGCTTATTCTTTTTTCAATGCAGGTTCATGGAACATGGGCAAGGGGAAGGCCGACGGCGTGGGTTTCCTATGCAAGGTCATCGGCATGTCTACTCGGAGTGGTCGAGCACGTAATCCTCCCCCTCGGCTACTTGACGATGACTCCTCACAGGGAGGTCGAGGGAGAGGTGCCCCTAGAGGAGGAGTGGGCGGGGGAGCCTCTAGAGGGCGAGGTGGTGGGGGGAGAGCCACTATAGGGGGTCGCGGCCAGAAAGAGCGCACCCTCACCGACTTAGGGGTGTTGTCTTCGAGGCCCTCCTCTAGTGAGGAACCCTCCTCTAGTGAGGTACACTCTAGGGAGGAGGAGGACGAGGAGGAGGAGGAGGAGGACGACGAGGTTGGGGAGGAGGAGGCAGGCGAGGAGGAGGAGGTTGGGGAGGTGGAGGCAGGCGAGGAGGAGGATGGTGGCGGGGATGATGGTGGTGACGGGAAGGGGGTTGACAACAAGGGGTGGCTGCGTGGTAACGCAAAGCTACCAAAGCAGGTTCCTGCTACTGAGGAGCAGAAGTGGCTCATTGAGCCCACGGGAAAAGAGTAAGTGCCACTTTGTAATAATTTCATTATTTTGCTTGTCACATGCTTATTCCGGTTGTTATTTATTTTGCTTGTCACATGCTAATAGTTCATTCTTTTGTAGCAACTGGATATATTCTAAAGGGGTCCGTATTCCTAATGGCCTCATCACCGTCTTGCTGAAGTTATACTGGCCGGGGTTGTACTGTTCGGATCCAGTCAGGCAGCTGGACCGTCGGGTTTTGGCCACGAGCTGGGACCACTGGGAAGCGGCCCGCCACGTGGACCATGAGACCCATGCCAAGGCTGTGATCACTACTTTCTGGGTGAGTTCTCTTCAGAAGCACAAGTCCATTCTAGTTTCATGAATGATTTAACTCATGGCTTCTTCCATTCTTGTTTCTTTCATGATTGTAGAAATTCTATCGAGTTCTTCCGGAGCACGGGGCTAGAGCGGACCAGATCGTGTTGCGCCAATGCAAGAAGAAGGCCCGCCAGATGCAGTACGAGGTGCGCTATGTGGCCATCTCCACATACTACCACGACGTTCTTGGTGTCAAGATGACCAAGGAAGAAGCGCGGAGGATGAGCATTACCTTGGAGAGGCCCGAGTTCTTGGCGGTAAGTATAAAAGATTTTTCATTATGCTTTCATTATGCTTTCATTACCTTGTGGTACATTATGCTTTATGCTTTATGCTTCCATAACACCAATTTGGACACACCTACATGCCATTATGCTTTTATTATGTAGGTGTGTCCAAATTGGTGTTATGGAAAAGATGAGTCCTGGGTAGCATTGGTGGATCTTTGGTGTGATGAGGCTGGAGCCTGGGCGGCTATGAGAACCAAAAATAAGGCTAACCGAGGGACGGAGGGAGTACATGCTCAGGGAAACCGAAACCACTATCTCCACAAGGCAGTTAACGTATGACTAATCCCATTAAACATTCTTCTTCTGTTTACCATCACATTCTTATGTATGACTAACCTCTGTTTGGTGGTGCAGGAGGAGAAACTGAAGCGGCCGCTCTCACACATGCAGGCGTGGGAGATCGCCATGCGCGGAAGGACCCCAAGCCTGGCGAGCCCAAATACTACGGCAAGAAGACCGCGGGGAGGAAGAAGGCCTACTCCGAAGCGTATCTGAAGTTACATCCTGACACACCTAACCCCATTGTGGCGGATCTGGACGACAGGGCGGTGGTGAGCATGGGGCCCAAGGAGAACGGTCGGGAGGCGGTTCTCGATGCTGTGATCACTCCTACTATCTCCTACACACAGCTCCGTCGGATCGACCCGAGCCTGAGCCAGCGCACGAGCCAGCCAGTGACCAGTGCACAGTCCCTCTTTCAGGAGCAACAATCTGTAAGTATTTTCCCTCTTATCTTCATTGCTCACTTTATTTTCCGCATTTAGTAGTTTTATGAGTTCCATCATGTCATACCATAGACCTACCTGGAGTACACACGCCAGGAGACCATGTCGTGGCATCAGAGGCTTTATGAACACCAAGTGCAGAGGGATCGCCAGATGCAGCAGGCTTTTCAGGAAATGGCGGCCGGCAGGTGTCCTCAGTTGCAGCCAGCACAATGCCCTCCAGCACAACCAGTGCTGCTGACCTTTGAGGAGTTTGTGGCACAGAACGCTGGCCCCTCGCCGGTTAGTTCATCCCCAATCTATTCACCCAAAGCATGTCATGCCTTTCAACACAGTCATATATCCCGTTAATATGTCTTTTCAACATCCAGGGAACATGTGGATCTACCGTTGGCGGTGGTCTTCGTAGCACTCCGGAGACACGGAGCCCGACCACTCCGATCCACGGAGGCGGAGGCGGAGGTGGAGGCGATCTTGGCGGTAGCGCTGCCGCTAGCACTAACGACCTGGGCTTCGGCGGTCTTGGCGGTGACGACCTCCGCGGTGCTCGACGTCCTGGCGCTTAAGCCTTGTGTTTGGTGATGATGCTTGAGATGACTTGTGTGTGGTGATGATCATTTAGATGACTTGTGTGCTTTTCTATATGCTTATGCTTATGTTGGTTGTGATGATGATCATTTAGAGACTTGTGTGTGATGATGCTTATGCAATTATTGCTGTGATGATGCTTATGCTTATGTTCGTTGTGTTCTATATGTCTATTACATCATATATATCTGCTGATATGTGACGTTCTTTGAACTGAATTGATTTGAAAACAAACAGAAAAAAGAAAAAAAAAGAAAAAGCAAACTATGCCGACGGCTATGTCATCGGCATAGGGCTGGCGTGAGCTCCCAGTAGCTGACACATGGCACCTATGCTGACGGCCTAGCCGTCGGCATAGTTTTTTAACTAAGCTGACGGCTAGGCCGTCGGCATAGGTCCCACGTGTCAGCTACTGGGAGCTCTGTATGAAGGAGTATGCCTGGTCGCCATGTGGCAAACTATGCCGACGGCCTCGCCGTCGGCGTAGTTTTTGACTAAGCCGACGGCTAGGCCGTCGGCATAGGGGTGCCACGTGGCGACCTGTCGTTGGGCAAACTTGACGGCGGCATAGATGTACGGCCCCCGTCGGCGTAGCATATATGCCGACGGCTTTTCTATGCCGACGGCCTCCCTGGCTGTGCCGACGTATATGTTGCCGACGGCCCTATGCCGACGGGGGCCGTCGGCATAGGGGGCGATTCCGGTAGTGGAGATCATCCAAATGAACTCCACAATCTGGGAGTGTTCGCTTAAAAATCATTTCCAACAAATGCTTAGGAGTGCCATGCTAAAACAAATATATTTGCCATGCTGTTGTATAAAAATTTGTCATATTGTAAAGAAAAAAATGGCATGCTAGCAGAAAGATTGTCACGAATTTGCCATGTTGCAACAAAGTATTTGTTATGTGTTTTCAGGGATTTGCCAGGATGCAACATGGAGACTTACCAGCCTAGAAAAAAATGGTTTTAAAAAAAACTTGTTTGGGATTTGCCATGCTGGGAGAAGAAAATTGGCATGCTACTGAAGGAAATATGCCCTAGAGGCAATGATAAAGTTATTATTTATTTCCTTATATCATGATAAATGTTTATTATTCATGCTAGAATTGTATTAACCGGAAACATACAACATGTGTGAATACATAGACAAACAAAGTGTCACTAGTATGCCTCTACTTGACTAGCTCGTCTATCAAAGATGATTATGTTTCCTAACCGTAGACATGAGTTGTCATTTGATTAACGGGATCACATCATTAGGAGAATGATGTGATTGGCTTGACCCATTTCGTTAGCATAGCACTTGATCGTTTAGTTTGTTGCTATTGCTTTCTTCATAACTTATACATGTTCCTATGACTATGAGATTATGCAACTCCCGTTTACCGGAGGAACACTTTGTGTTCTACCAAACGTCACAACATAACTGGGTGATTATAAAGGTGCTCTACAGGTGTCTCCGAAGGTAATTGTTGGGTTGGCGTATTTCGAGATTAGGATTTGTCACTCCGACTGTCGGAGAGGTATCTCTGGGCCCTCTCGGTAATGCACATCACTTAAGCCTTGCAAGCATTGCAACTAATGAGTTGGTTGCGGGATGATGTATTACGGAACGAGTAAAGAGACTTTCCGGTAACGAGATTGAACTAGGTATTGAGATACCGACGATCAAATCTCGGGCAAGTAACATACCGATGACAAAGGGAACAACGTATGTTGTTATGCGGTCTGACCGATAAAGATCTTCGTAGAATATGTGGGAGCCAATATGAGCATCCAGGTTCCACTATTTTTTATTGACCGGAGATGTGTCTTGGTCATGTCTACATTGTTCTCGAACCCGTAGGGTCCGCACGCTTAAGGTTTCGATGACAGTTATATTATGAGTTTATGAGTTTTGATGTACCGAAGGAGTTCTGAGTCCCGGATGAGATCGGGGACATGACGAGGAGTCTCGAAATGGTCGAGACGTAAAGATCGATATATTGGACGACTATATTCGGACATCGGAAAGGTTCCAAGTGATTCGGGTATTTTTTCGGAGTGCCGGAGAGTTACGGGAATTCGCCGGTGAGTATATGGGCCTTATTGGGTCATACGGAAATAGAGGAGAGAGGCCAAAAGGAAGGAGGCGCCCCCCCCCCCTCTGGTCCGAATTGGACAAGGGGTGCAGCCCATTTTTCCTTGTTCCTCTCCCCCTCTTTCCTTCTCTCCTACTCCAACAAGGGAAGGAGGAGTCCTACTCCCGGTGGGAGTAGGACTCCCCCCTTGGCGCGCCCTCCTCCTAGGCCGGCCACCTCTCCCCTTCCTCCTTTATATACAGGGGCAGGGGGGCACCTCTAGACACACAAATTGATCAAGTTGATCGTCCCTTAGCCGTGTGCGGTGCCCCCCTCCATCATAGTCCAACTCGGTAATACTGTAGCGGTGCTTAGGCGAAGCCCTACGTTGGTAGAACATCAACATCGTCACCACGCCGTCGTGCTGACGAAACTCTCCCTCAACACTCGGCTGGATCGGAGTTCGAGGGACGTCATCGGGCTGAACGTGTGCTGAACTCGGAGGTGCCGTACGTTCGGTACTTGATCGGTCGGATCGTGAAGACATACGACTACATCAACCGCGTTGTGCTAACGCTTCCGCTTATGGTCTACGAGGGTACGTGGACAACACTCTCCCCTCTCGTTGCTATGCATCACCATGATCTTGCATGTGCGTAGAATTTTTTTAAAATTACTACGTTCCCCAACAGCTACATCAAAGGGAACTAGTGAAAATTGAAATGCTCTCAAAACAGAAATTTTCCATGCCAAATGTGTTCCCTCGGATCACCATCCTGAGCGAACCATTTAGTGTCGTCGGCTCATAGTTCGCTTAGAGGTTTGTGTGGGAGCGAACAGTGATTGCCATGTGTTTTGCTTTGAGACTCGTACATGAAAATTGAACATGTCACAACGCGTCCGCTCAGAAAAAACCCTCTAGATGACGTGAGGTGCTTAACATTTAGGTTTATTTTTAACACCAAACCATCCAAAGATTCATATGGTGGAAATCCACAAAGATTCAAGGGCTCCCACTTCGAGTATTTGATAACACGTAGCAATCCTAGTAACAAACTTTCACCTAGTTCTAACCTAGCCATTGGAGGAGGTAGCCTCAATTTCCCGGTCATGTTCGGTTGGTTCCTCTCTTCTCCGACCACCTCTCAGTCACCAAGGTGTGTGGGGCGGGGGATAAGTAGAGACCATGTATCCACATTAAGTACAATTTGATACATTGGTGTATCTTTGACCCTGTCTTCTCGGTGTCATTGTGTCACAATAAATTTCTCACGACTTTATCTTCGTGTTGGTGTGTCTGTCGTAGTTGACACAACAGGGCATGTTGTATTTGATCCCACATATCATTGGTTTCAGATCCACCGAATTGTAAACATGTGCTTCGGTCCTTCTTGGCGATGGTGGTGGCGATGATGTGTTAACTGATATTATTGTCAGGAGTTCTCTAGCTTAATTTTTGGTGCTCCTGGTCTTCTTCATTGACAATACAACAACAAACTTGCAATGTTGAAGGTAGAATTTTTTTTAACTTTTTTTTTGTTTAATCTGGAAATAGACAAGATAATTACATGATGAACATAAATCAAGCCATTTTGATTATACCGGAAAACTATGGTTTGTAGAGATGCATTGTTCAATGTAGAATCATACAAATCTATACATGCCAAGAACATTATTGATAATGATCATAACAACAATTGCTAAAAATCATAATCGACGGCAGGAGCACCCGCATTGTTGTTGGTGTTTTTGCTCGTCCACACAGTGGCTTGATGTAGAGGTCATCGAGGAAGTGGTTGTACGTTCAACGTCGAGTAGTAGCGAGCACTCACGCGTACACTCCCTAAAACCTTTTTCGCCCTCACTCCTGCAAGTTTTCCAAGGTGGATGATCGTGAGACAGTTGTCCCGGTGCAACTAGTGGACAAGTCTTGCAGAGATGGAGATGGTGTGCACCAGTGCAAGACAGAGGAATAAACGACAAGACATTGTTGCTCTAAAATTATCAACCTTATAAATTTGAATTTGATCTAGAACTTTTCATAAGAATAACCCCCCCCCCCCCCCCCCCCCCCCCCCCCCGCACTCACTCCTAGCCCTTAAACACTCGATCCTAACACTCTTGTCAACATTCCAACTCCATTTCGATCATATCCTCAATAGGTATTTAGTCCTTGTTGAGGATCCTGGTAGAGTCAATTGGGATGCCTAAATACTTGATTGGCTATGACCCAGTTTGACAAGTAAAAATATCTTCAGTGACTCTGATTTTGCATCAAATGCCCAAAAAAGAAATAATCACTTTTGTGAAAAGTAATTTTTAATCCAGGCAATTGTTCAAAAATCTTCAAGATGAATTGTAAGTTTCTAGCATTTTCTTCTTCATCCTTCAGGAATAAGAGTGTGTCATCTTTATATTGAGCAGTGCCATTCCTACATATGAGTTTTACAAAAAGTTTACATGCTAGTTTACTCTAGTGACGGTTACCTCAAATCAGGGAAGTCCTTACCAAGCTAAATGAACTTGATCGTACAAATTTTGTAGATTCCATACTTAATGGTATTTTCCTAGAGATGACATGTTATCCCCATCACCATTGTTGTTCTTTAGGGCTTGGTGAATGAGGAAAGCAAGTGCATCAATAACAATTCAAAACAAAATATGGCATGGTGGGTCCCCTTTGTGTCACACCTATGAAGGTGGTGAAATGGGGACCTTGCTCATTATTGACCATGCCATAAACTTCCACATTAACCATAACACTCAGGACTCGTGTCCGCAATAGGGTCGGAAAAACATGTAAGCCCCATGATTTTGTAAAGAAAAAAATTGATGTTATCATATGTTTCCTCAAAATTAATTTTAAACAACACTCCCATATTTTTTACTTACGCACATCACGTAGGATTTCATGTAACACCAAGAATTCCTTCCATGATGTTTCTACCTTTCATAAAGGCAGTATGGGAGTGGTCAATAGTCTTATTCGCACACAAACTCATCATATTATTAGTTCCTTTGATTAGCAACATAGAAAAAATCTAGCAAAGATGCCATATGCTCCAGAAGTCCATAATAATATCCAATATGGAGGCTAGGGGCAAAAAGGCACTCTAGCAGAGTTGCCATATGGGTTGCTATCATCATGCATTATGGAGAACCCTCCATACCTGGCATCCCAGCCTCCGCATTTGGCATCTCATGGACAACTTTTGGAGCGCACTCCATCCAGCAAAACCGTTCGCGAGAAGGAAACCTTACGTGGTCCACCAACACATCGTGAGGATGGAAGGAATATTGGGGAAAATGCCCCACCGACAAGAGGGTCTTGCGGTATGGAGATTGCCAATATGGTGACTCTAACTTTGTGCATCGCTTTGGAAACCTCCATATTATTTTGGAGTGCGCTCCATATGCGTTGTGGAGGCTGATATGGCGATCTAGCTAGGGTTGCCCTTAAAATTAGCATTCAACGGGCATATGTTTGAACTGTTGACATTTTTAGGCTCTTGAGACATTAGGAATCAAGGAAATTACTCCATAATTCAATTTGTGTACCTCGGGTTTTCTAGCATAGAAATCAACAAACAAACCTTGGAGCAAATATTTAAAAATAAATCAAACTGTTGATAAAACTCAATCGAGATACATCACAAGCAGGACCCTTGTTATGATCCATGGAGAAGACAAGCTTTTCTATATCCTCCAAGGAGTACTCAGCCAAGAATATTTAATTTATCTTAGGGTCTATAGTCTGAGAAAAAGGGAAATTAGTTGAAATAGAGCAACCAAATGATGCATCAAATAACTATTCATAGTATCTGATGTCCACTACGCAACATTCTTCTTGTAGACTCGTGTTGGGCCTCCAAGCGCAGAGTTTTGTAGGACAGTAGCAAATTTTCCTCAAGTGGATGACCTAAAATTTATCAATCCGTGGGAGGCGTAGGATGAAGATGGTCTCTCTCAAACAACCCTGCAACCAAATAACAAAGAGTCTCTTATGTCCCCAACACACCCAATACAATAGTAAATTGTATTGGTGCTCTAGTTCGTCGAAGAGATGGTGATACAAGTGCAATATGGATGGTAGATATAGGTTTTTGTAATCTGAAAATATAAAAATAGCAAGGTAACTAGTAACAAAAATGAGCGAAAACGGTATTGCAATGCTTGGAAACAAGGCCTAGGGTTCATACTTTCACTAGTGCAAGTTCTCTCAACAATGATAACATAATTAGATCATATAACAATCCCTCAATGTGCAACAAAGAGTCACTCCAAAGTCACTAATAGCGGAGAACAAACGAAGAGATTATTGTAGGGTACGAAACCATCTCAAAGTTATTCTTTCTGATCGATCTATTGGGCTATTCCTATAAGTGTCACAAACAGCCCTAGAGTTCGTACTAAAATAACACCTTAAGACACACATCAACCAAAACCCTAATGTCACCTAGATACTCCAATGTCACAGCAAGTATCCGCGGGTTTGATTATACGATATGCATCACACAATCTCAGATCCATCTATTCAAACCAACACAAATAACTTCAAAGAGTGCCCCCAAGTTTCTACCGGAGAGTCAAGATAAAAACGTGTGCCAACCCCTATGCATAAGTTCACAAGGTCACGGAACCCACAAGTTGATCACCAAAACATACATCAAGTGGATCACGTGAATATCCCATTGTCACCACAGATAAGCACATGCAAGACATGCATCAAGTGTTCTCAAATCCTTAAAGACTCAATCCGGTAAGATAACTTCAAAGGGGAAACTCAATCCATTACAAGAAGGTAGAGGGGGAGAAACATCATAAGATCCAACTATAATAGCAAAGCTCATGGTACATCAAGATCGTGCCAAATCAAGAAGACGAGAGAGAGAGAGAGGGAGAGAGAGAGAGATCAAACACATAGATACTGGTACATACCCTCAGTCCCGAGGGTGAACTACTCCCTCCTTGTCATGGAGAGCGCCTGGATGATGAAGATGGCCATCGGTGATGGTTTGCCCCTCCGACGGGGTGCCGGAACAGGGTCCCGATTGGTTGTTTGGCTATAGAGGCTTGTGGCGGCGGAACTCCTGATCTAGGTTTATTTCTGAGGGTTTCTATATTTATAGAAATTTTTGGCTCGAGAACAAGTCAGGGGGGTCCACGAGGAGCCCACAAGGTCGGAGGGCGCGCCCTAGGGGGTGGGGCACCTTCCATCCTTGTGGAGGCCTTGTGGCTCTTCTGGCCCAACTCTTTTACTTCGGGGGCTTCTTCTGGTCCATAAAAAATCACCATAAATTTTCAGGTCAATTGGACTCTGTCCGGTATTTCCTTTCTGCAAAACTCAAAAATAAGGAAAAAACAAAAACTGGCACTAGGCTCTAGGTTAATAGGTTAGTCCAAAAATCATATAAAATAGCATATAAATGCATATAAAACATCCAATATTGATAATATAATAGCATGGAACAATAAAAAATTATAGATATGTTGGAGACGTATCAGTATCCAGGTATATGTTGCGTCAGGGCCTCTTGCCCTTCAACTCAGTTATTCCCATCCCTAAGAGACATAATTGAATTTCTATCATCCACCCACTGGCCTTACTCACGAAATATCTAGAGTTGCTATCCTGGCTTAAGGTCTTTTTCCTTAGTTCTTTTCTTCCTTTAGTGCCATCCTATTTCATGTTTTTTAAGCTCATCCTGTAGAGATTCCTCTATTGGATTTCATGAGCATCCAAACCACATAAAAGTCCAAGGCATTAAGCTTGTCGGCCGGATGACGGGTTTGGCCCCATGATGTGCCGGCCACACACCCTAGCGGGTCATCGGGTCTAATACCCGAAGCCCATGAGGGATTTGTAGCCAACCGTGTCGCTCCCCTAAACGAGAACGCCCCCCTCCCCCGACCCCCAAAAGGAAAGGTTTTCAACTACAATATGGAGAGGAGCCTGAGCCATCCAAGGCAAGAAGATCAAGACGGAGGGTAGGCGAATCGACTAAGGCCGACTATAAATATGCGAGATCCCGAAGATGGAGGCCAAGCGACCTCATATCGAAGTAGCTGGACCCCTGATTATTCTTGACGATATGTTGCTCTTTTTTAATAATTCCATGTAGATTGGTGTTATTACTTGAATCACAAGGGACCAAACTTGGGTAGAATCTTAGCCATGTGTCCATCTTGTAACCGAAGGCCACATACTTACAATACCGTTGATGGGTACTTTGCGAAACACCACAAAGCTGGCCCTCTAGTTTTTTTATAAAGGATAGATTTTTATTGACTCGAAATGAAGCATCAAGAAGATACAGACACAATGAGCACACACCCGACCTCTGCATAACTAGGTTGCACACAACTAACACCAACGCACCCACACAAAAACACGCCGGCAAATAGCAAAGTCATATAAGACCAAAGCCATGCGTAGGGTGAGGAAACAAAAAAGAAAGAAAAATGTCCCAAAGCGATGAGATCCGCAATCGGCAAACTATAACAATGACCATATCTGCACCGATCATCTCATGACACCACGCGGGCGACGAAGTTCTTCAACACAACAACGCCCTCAGGAAGGGACCGACACTCAATTTTCGCCGTCATCGGATCCAACCATCCAATGGATCCAACCATCCAATGCTAGAATCTAGGTTTTCACCTTGAAGAACCAGTCCAAGCATTCTGAACAATGCCTTCAATAAGGTAACAATGTAAAAACATCACCACTGCCAGGTATACACAACTTGGGGTTAGACCTAGGCTTTCACACCCTGGAGCTCGACCCCGGAAGCTCAAGTAGCATCACCATCGTAAGTCATTTATGTGTTGTCGCCACCACTTTTCCGTGATCCCAACAGCTACATGTGATGTGACCATCGCTGTTGCACAACCATCCCTCTGCATCAAGACTTCGTCCATAGTTTGCATCTCCCCGCCGAGGTCAACCACCGGATCTGCAGAGATGAAACTCTCGTAAAGATCTCTTGATGGTGATTGCAATCCGTAGCAAGGCCGCCACCACAGGCCGAAGTGATCACCGTACACATAGCTGATGTCATGGTCGACCTAGCCATGGCTGGCCCGGGAGACGGTTTGACTGCTGCTGAGGAGCACGGGAGCCAACACCACCGAAGCTGATGTGCCTCCGTCCCGGATCCGCCCCCCTATGGCGCGGTCAAAAGCCAGAAAGAAGATCAGACCCTCTAAGTAGGTTATCCTTTTTCTATTTTATTCGCTACAAAAACAATATTCCATCCCTTTAGCTTCCTTCTCAAAGTCCTCATCCTCCACTGCCACTCATCTAGATGGTCATGTCCTTTTTAAGGAAGATTCCATACATACTAAACAACTCACTTCAAATCCTCTCTTTCGAACCAACACGTCTCAAATTTGAAAGGATGGTGTGTAATTAAAACCAGACCAGAAGCCACTAGAATGGAAGTATGGTCAGATAGATCTCACTCCAAGTATTTAATTGTGAACATAGGATAATGTAAATCTCACTCAGGCTTCACAAGAATGCTACCAAGCTTCTCATATACGGTATTTTCATGATCATGACCATGTAAACCTCCTGTTTATGAGATCTAGCTCAATCAAATTACTGTAAGAAAATTACTGCTCTCAATAATACCACTAACGCATCCGCTGCCGCGAAACCCAGGGCGGGCGGTGGAGGTACGTGGCCGGAACGACCGGCGCGAGCGAGCCATTCCGTACGACGGCGATGGATGCATGCTTGAGGGCGCCATGCATATTGTCCCTGGTGGTGCTTGCTGCCTTGCTGGCGTCGCCGTGACACGTGAGAAAGTTACGTGATTTGGATGGGCCGCCGGGAGTTATAAATGGAAGAACGATCCGCCCCTGTTGTGTACTAAAATTCTTGGGTCGAAAATGACGGAGGAATTTTGGGTTCCCCACTGCTGGGACGACACGTCTACTCCTCTCTTCCACAGGCCACTTGGAGTAGAGCCAAATGCCTCGTGAAGCAAAAGATGAGATATCGACAAAGAGAGGCGAAGATATATGCTAGTAGTAGTAGTAGATTTGCCACGCTTCAAGCATCCACTGCATGCATTTGGTATGCTACTTGAATTTACTACGTCGAAGAATTTTAGGGCAACCGTAAGTCGGTAGATCTTTTAGCTATTTGGTACGTGGACCATATCTATAGAGCGCTATACCATGCATGCACATAACAATTTCTTGGCTTTCAAAAGTAAAAAAACAGAACCAAAAGGAAATGTAGCAAAGACGTACTATGGGCGATGGGTCTCGTAGCTTTCGATTCTTCGCGGATCCCGCCACGCTGAGCGCGGATACGTAGTCCGTACAAGTGTAGATAGATGGTTAGCTTTTGATTCGCATCGTCCTGGAAGCGGCGGCGTGGCGCGGCGACGGCCGCTTGTTGCCGGCGAGCTTCACCTTCACGTGCCCACCGGGGCCACGGGGCCTCGCCCGACGCCCGGACCACCGATACCTGTCGTCCCTTCCGTCGCGCAAAGCCAAAGCCGGCGCCCACAACTATTTGTCCTCATGTCCGGGCTGCTGTGCCGCTGGTCCCATCCGATGCCCGTGTGTTGCCGCATCTGCATGCGTGTCCACCTTAATCATGGAGATCGGTGCAGCGTAAGTTCCGCTGCGATGTGCCGTGACATCTTTCTTGCGGGGTCAGGGAAGCCATTATGTTGGAGCAGGTGATGCTTTTCTGAACGGGAGAAAAGGTGTTTAAGAACAGTGAACATCTAGAGTGATAAACTGCATCTCCGCATGACAGATTTGATGGAAGCTCCGGTTGAGCTTGAGATTCTTATTTAGGATATTTTGAGCACAGGTATTTAGGATTTTCTTGGGTGCCTTTTCATGAGTTTTAGGCCAGCCTAAGATGAAAGCTCTACTTGAACTACAGATAGGATAACCCGCAAAAAAAGAAAAAACTACAGATACGATTTCAAGCAGAGATTTTTTTTAGTCCATTTCAAGCAGAGATATTTAGGCTTATTCAGGGTGCCCTTCCATAAGTTTTGGGCCAGCCCCAAACTAACTTCATTCCCGTATAGGAGAGCTCCTACTCGGCCTTTTTCTAATGAGAAACTCCTACTTGGCGCTTAAAGCATCAAGTTGTCGGTATAGCGCTCGCGGGCCGTGGCCCAGTCACTCGCCCTATTGTCTCGGCCGCTCCCTGCTCGATACATGTATTAGAAAAATGTACACCAAAATGTATTAGAAAAATATTAACGTTGTATAAATAAAATATTTTACAAAAATATATTAGAAAAAATCTGAATGATCTGGAAAAAAAGGAAAAAGAAATGAGAGGGGTGTTCTAGAATATGAGGGGGTTTGGGGGAGACATCAAAAAAAGGTTCCTGGGAGAAATGGTGATGGATATGAAAGTATACTTCTTAGGGTTGCAAGAAACTATGAGAGGTCAATTTTCTAGAAATGATCTACATGGGATCTATGCAGGCAGAGATTTCCACTGGCACCATGTACCTTCCAGAGGTAAATCTGGGGGATTGTTGTTGGGGGTCAATTATACTACATTAGATGTTATTTTACATGGGGATGGGGAGTACTATATTAAAATGACAGTCCAAGATGTGAAAATAGATTCATCTGGGATTTGGTGGTGGTGTATGGAGATGCACAATCTTCTGGCAAAGCTAGATTCCTTGCAGAGCTGTCTAGAATTTTCCAGAATAGTGTGAACCCTATCCTAATAGGAGGGGATTTCAACATTATTAGGAAAGCATCTGAGAAAAACAAACCGGGTACCCCAGGTCTCTGGAGCTTCCTTTTCAATGCCATCATAGAACAGGCTGGTGTGAGGGATCTAGATATGCATGGCAGACAATATATTTGGGGGAATAATTTGCCCCAACCTACTTCTGAGAAATTGGATAGAATATTATGTGATGTGGAGTGGGAAGGAAATTATCATTTGACTGATATCTCTGCTCTTTGTAGAGAAAAATCTGATCATATGCCACTTTTTCTGGATACTGGGGATGTAGTTAAAATTGATCCTTTATTCAGATTTGAAAACTCCTGGTTTCTCAGGAAGGGCCTAGATGAGTTGGTTGTTAGGACTTGGGAAAAAACAGGATCTAAAATTTCTAGTTTGGATAACTGGCAAGCAAAACTAAGAGGGTTGAGACCCACTATTGAAAGGGTGGAATAGAAACATGAATGCATGATATAGAGAACTTAAAAAAGATATCCTTGGAAAACTGGATAATGTAGATAAAAAGTGTGAGGCCTATGGCTTAAATGTTGCTGATAGAAAGGAACAAATGGAACTTGGAGCACAATTGGATAGGTTGCTGGCCAGGAGGCACTACATGAACCAGAGAGCTAAATGGAAACAGAGAGCTAAATGGAAATATAGAGCTAAGGTAGATGAACTGAACTAATAGATGGGGACTGCAACACTAAGTATTTTCATGCAAAAACTAATGGGAGACGTAGGATAAATAAAATAACTGGACTGGATCAAGAGGAAGGGAGGATTGAGGGAAAAAATAATTGATTATGTTACAAACTTCTATAAAGGGTTATTTGGGCATCCTGAAGTTTCTAGCATCTCTTTATGTGTTGATAATCCTATAAATGTTTTGCCGGCACATAAAGAGATGTTGGTTGGGGGATTCTCCTTAGAGGAAATTAATAAAGTAGTTTTCCAAATGGCCCATAATAAATCTCTTGGTCCAGATGGTTTTGCTGCTGAATTCTATCAACATTTTTGGGATCTGGTTAAAAATGATCTCAAGCAAATGTTTGATGGTTTCTATAATGGGGTTTTGGATATAAACAGATTGAACTATGGGATTATTACCCTGGTACCAAAAAGCAAAGATGCAAATTAGATTCAGAAGTACATGCCAATATGTTTGTTAAATGTGAGTTTCAATTTTTTTACTAAAATTCTCATGAATAGACTAAACTTGGCAGCGGATACAATAGTTTCTCCGGTCCAAACTGCCTTTATTAAAGGTACATACATAATGGAAGGAGTTTTGGTGTTGCATGAAGATCTAAATAGTGTGCATACCAAAAAACAGAATGCTTTGTTGTTTAAGGTAGATTTTGAAAAAGCTTATGATAAAATGAAATGGCCTTTTGTTCTTCAGATGTTAAAAGGGAAAGGTTTCCCTGATAAATGGATAGACTGGGTAATGGGGACTATTAGAGGAGACTAATTTTGTATCAAGGTTAATGAGAATTATGGGCCTTATTTTTCCTACACATAAAGGGCTGAGCCAGGGAGATTCCCTGACCCCCCTGATGTTCAATTTAGCTGCTAATACTTTGGCTGTCCTAATGGACAATGCCAGGAAAGCTGGCCTAATCAAAGGGCTATTGACTGAAACCTTGGAGGGTGGTCTGAGTATGCTGCAATATGTAGATGACACTATTTTTCTTAAGCAGGATGATCATGAAAGTGCTCATAATTTGAAATATATACTATGCTTGTTTGAACAAATGTCTGTCTTGACAATTAATTTCCATAAAAGTGAATTGTTTCTGTTTGGTAAAGCTGCTAAAAAGACAGGAATATTCCAGGATTTTTACTTGTCCGCTGGGGGAGCTCTGTAACACCCCGAGAATCATGCTACAGTAACTCCACACTAATGATGCCAAGTCATCATCATCATGCCCTAAGAAAAATAGTTAAGAATACTTCAACCTCATTTTCAAATTTAAAATGCAAGTCAAATATTTATTTCTTCAAGCAGTAAAACAAAAATGTTACATTGTCCTATAAATTCCCCTGACCATTTTCATGTTGGAGCCAGCCTCTTTTGAATCCCCTAAGTGCCCCTAGGAATTAATTTAGTGGTCCAACATCGATTAAATTGGCCTTTTCATTTTCCAAAAAAAATGGTTAGACAACTCCTTTTGACCCCAAACTTTTTGTTCCATCTCCATATTTTTGTGTTAGAACTATGTGCCAAGTTATGTTCAAAACAAAACTCATTTGTTAATAAAAGGAAATGCAAAACAGTGACTTAAATGTTTGACAGAAAACAAAAGGAGATAAGAGAAAAGGCCTATGGAACTATTATGCACTCGGCCTCCTCCTACAATACAAGGCCCAGCCCACAACCAGCCATCCCCTACCTTGCTACAGAGAAGAAATCGTGATGGCCATCCAGGCCGCCATGGCCAATGATGGCGCCGTGTCCGCCATCCCCCGGCTCCCTTGGGCTATAAGACTGATGCCCACGACCCCGGGACAAACCCTAGCCCCTTTTCCTCCCCCTCCCTGTGTCGTTGCTCTCTCCCTCACACCCACCCGACGCCACCATCGTCACGTCGATCCCGCGGCCACCGGCCTCCCTTCGTCGCGCCAAGATGTCCAGAAGCATCCTCGTCATCGTCTCCTTCGTCCTCGACCAGTGAATCAAGCCGGGAAGGTGTTGGAAATATGCCCTAGAGGCAATAATAAAAGCATTATTATTATATTTCTTTGTTCATGATAATTGTCTTTATTCATGCTATAATTGTATTATCCGGAAATCGTAATACATGTGTGAATAATAGACACCAACATGTCCCTAGTGAACCTCTAGTTGACTAGCTCGTTGATCAACAGATAGTCATGGTTTCCTGACTATGGACATTGGATGTCATTGATAACGAGATCACATCATTAGGAGAATGATGTGATGGACAAGACCCAATCCTAAACATAGCATAAGATCGTATAGTTCGTTTGCTAGAGTTTTCCAATGTCAAGTATCTTTTCCTTAGACCATGAGATCATGTAACTCCCAGATACCGTAGGAGCGCTTTGGGTGTGCCAAACGTCACAACGTAACTGGGTGACTATAAAGGTATACTACGGGTATCTCCGAAAGTGTCTGTTGGGTTGACACGGATCAAGACTGGGATTTGTCACTCCGTATGACGGAGAGGTATCACTGGGCCCACTCGGTAATGCATCATCATAATGAGCTCAAAGTGACCAAGTGTCTGGTCACGGGATCATGCATTACGGTACGAGTAAAGTGACTTGCCGGTAACGAGATTGAACGAGGTATTGGGATACCGACGATCGAATCTCGGGTAAGTAACATACCGATTGGCAAAGGGAATTGTATGCGGGGTTGCTTGAATCCTCGACATCGTGGTTCATCCGATGAGATCATCGAGGAGCATGTGGGAGCCAACATGGGTATCCAGATCCCGCTGTTGGTTATTGACCGGAGAGTCATCTCGGTCATGTCTACATGTCTCCCGAACCCGTAGGGTCTACACACTTAAGGTTCAGTGACGCTATGGATATGTATATGCAGTAACCCGAATGTTGTTCGGAGTCTCGGATGAGATCCCGGACGTCACGAGGAGTTCCGGAATGGTCCGGAGGTAAAGAATTATATATAGGAAGTGCTATTTCGGGCATCGGGACAAGTTTCGGGTTCACCAGTATTGTACCGGGACCACCAGAAGGGTCCTGGGGGTCCACCAGGTGGGGCCACCTGTCCCGGGGGGGCACATGGGCTGTAGGGGGTGTGCCTTGGCCTACATGGGCCAAGGGCACCAGCCCCAAGAGGCCCATGCGCCTAGGGTTTCAAGGAGGAAGAATCCTAGGAGGGGAAGGCACCTCCTAGGTGCCTTGGGGAGGAGGGATTCCTCCCCTTGGCCGCACCCCCCTAGGAGATTAGATCTCCTAGGCCCGGCGCCCTCCCCCCCTTGGCCCTCCTATATATAGTGGGGGAGATGGAGGACTTCTTACCTTTTCTTTTGGTGCCTCCCTCTCCCTCTCCAACACCTCCTCCTCCTCCATAGTGCTTAGCGAAGCCCTGCCGGAGTACTGCAGCTCCATCACCACCACGCCGTCATGCTGCTGCTGGAGCCATCTCCCTCAACCTCTCCTTCCCCCTTGCTGGATCAAGAAGGAGGAGACGTGGCTGTTCCGTACGTGTGTTGAACGCGGAGGTGCCGTCCGTTCGGTGCTAGGATCTTCGGTGATTCGAATCACGTCGAGTACGACTCCCTCATCCCCGTTCTTTGAACGCTTCCGCTCGCGATCTACAAGGTACATAGATGCATCTAATCACTCGTTGCTAGATGAACTCCTAGATAGATCTTGGTGAAACCGTAGGAAAATTTTTGTTTTCTGCATCGTTCCCTAACAGTGGCATCATGAGCTAGGTCTATGCGTAGTTCTTCTTGCGCGAGTAGAACACAATTTGTTGTGGGCGTTGATGTTGTCAACTTTCTTGCCGCTACTAGTCTTATCTTGCTTCAACGGTATTGTGGGATGAAGCGGCCCGGACCAACCTTACACGTACGCTTACGTGAGACCGGTTCCACGGACTAACATGCACAAGTTGCATAAGGTGGCTGGCGGGTGTCTGTCTCTCCTACTTTAGTTGGAGCAGATTCGATGAAAAGGGTCCTTATGAAGGGTAAATAGAAGTTGACAAATCACGTTGTGGCTTTCACGTAGATAAGAAAACGTTCTTGCTAGAACCCTACTTCAGCCACGTAAAACATGCAACAACAATTAGAGGACGTCTAACTTGTTTTTGCAGCAAGTGCTTTGTGATATGATATGGCCAAAGTTGTGATGAATGATGAATGATCTATATGTGATGTATGAGATGTTCATGCTATTGTAATAGGAATCACGACTTGCATGTCGATGAGTATGACAACCGGCAGGAGCCATAGGAGTTGTCTTTATTTTTTGTATGACCTGCGTGTCATTGAGAAACGCCATGTAAATTACTTTACTTTATTGCTAAACACGTTAGCCATAGTAGTAGAAGTAATAGTTGGCGAGCAACTTCATGGAGACACGATGATGGAGATCATGATGATGGAGATCATGGTGTCATGCCGGTGACAAGATGATCATGGAGCCCCAAGATGGAGATCAAAGGAGCTATGTGATATTGGCCATATCATGTCACTATTATTATTTGATTGCATGTGATGTTTATCATGTTTTGCATCTTGTTTGCTTAGAACGACGGTAGTAAATAAGATGATCCCTCATAATAATTTCAAGAAAGTGTTCCCCCTAACTGTGCACCGTTGCGACAGTTCGTTGTTTCGAAGCACCACGTGATGATCGGGTGTGATAGATTCTAACGTTCACATACAACGGGTGTAAGACAGATTTACACATGCAAAACACTTAGGTTGACTTGACGAGCCTAGCATGTGTACAGACATGGCCTCGGAACACATAAGACTGAAAGGTCGAGCATGAGTCATATAGAAGATACGATCAACATGAAGATGTTCACCGACGTTGACTAGTCCGTCTCACGTGATGATCGGACACGGCCTAGTTAACTCGGATCATGTTATACTTAGATGACAGGAGGGATGTCTATCTAAGTGGGAGTTCATTGAATAATTTGATTAGATGAACTTAATTATCATGAACTTAGTCTAAAATATTTACAATATGTCTTGTAGATCAAATGGCCAACGTAGTCCTCAACTTCAACGCGTTCCTAGAGAAAACCAAGCTGAAAGACGATGGCAGCAACTATACGGACTGGGTCCAGAACCTGAGGATTATCCTCATAGCTGCCAAGAAAGATTATGTCCTACAAGCACCGCTAGGTGACGCACCTGTTCTCCCTGCAGAACAAGACGTTATGAACGCTTGGCAGGCACGTACCGATGACTACTCCCTCGTTCAGTGCGGCATGCTTTACAGCTTAGAGCCGAGGCTCCAAAAGCATTTTGAGAGACACGGAGCATATGAGATGTTCGAAGAGCTGAAAATGGATTTCCAAGCTCATGCCCGGGTCGAGAGATATGAAGTCTCCGACAAATTCTTCAGCTGTAAGATGGAGGAAAATAGTTCTGTCAGTGAGCACATACTCACTATGTCTGGGTTACATAACCGCTTGACTCAGCTGGGAGTTAATCTCCCGGATGACGCAGTCATTGACAAAATCCTTCAGTCGCTTCCACCGAGCTACAAGAGCTTTGTGATGAACATCAATATGCAGGGGATGGAAAAGACCATTCCTGAAGTATTTGCTATGCTGAAATCAGCAGAGGTAGAAGTCAAGAAGGAACATCAAGTGTTGATGGTCAATAAAACCACTAAGTTCAAGAAGAGCAAGGGTAAAAAGAACTTCAAGAAGGACGGCAAGGGAGTTGCCGCGCCCGGCAAGCAAGCTGCCGGGAAGAAGCCAAAGAATGGACCCAAGCCCGAGACTGAGTGCTTTTATTGCAAGGAAAGTGGTCACTGGAAGCGGAACTGCCCCAAATACTTAGCGGACAAGAAGGCCGGCAAAACGAAAGGTATATGTGATATACATGTAATTGATGTGTACCTTACCAGTACTCGTAGTAGCTCCTGGGTATTTGATACCGGTGCAGTTGCTCACATTTGTAACTCAAAGCAGGAGCTGCGGAATAAGCGGAGACTGGCGAAGGACGAGGTGACGATGCGCGTCGGGAATGGTTCCAAGGTCGATGTGATCGCCGTCGGCACGCTACCTCTACATTTACCTACGGGATTAGTTTTGAACCTCAATAATTGTTATTTAGTGCCAAGTTTGAGCATGAACATTGTATCAGGATCTCGTTTAATACGAGATGGCTACTCATTTAAATCAGAGAATAATGGTTGTTCTATTTATATGAGAGATATGTTTTATGGTCATGCTCCGATGGTGAATGGTTTATTCTTAATGAATCTCGAGCGTAATGCTACACATATTCATAGTGTGAGTACCAAAAGATGTAAGATTGATAATGATAGTCCCACATACTTGTGGCACTGCCGCCTTGGTCACATAGGTGTCAAACGCATGAAGAAGCTCCATGTTGATGGACTTTTAGAGTCTCTTGATTATGAATCATTTGACACGTGCGAACCATGCCTCATGGGTAAAATGACCAAGACTTTGTTCTCAGGAACAATGGAGCGAGCAACCAACTTATTGGAAATCATACATACTGATGTGTGCGGTCCAATGAGTGTTGAGGCTCGCGGTGGCTATCGTTATGTTCTCACCCTCACTAATGACTTGAGTAGATATGGGTATGTCTACTTAATGAAACACAAGTCTGAAACCTTTGAAAAGTTCAAGGAATTTCAGAGTGAGGTTGAGAATCAATGTGACAGGAAAATCAAGTTCCTGCGATCAGATCGTGGAGGAGAATACTTGAGTCACGAGTTTGGCACACACTTAAGAAAATGTGGAATAGTTTCACAACTCACGCCGCCTGGAACACCTCAGCGTAATGGTGTGTCCAAACGTCGTAATCGCACTCTATTAGATATGGTGCGATCTATGATGTCTCTTGCCGATTTACCGTTATCTTTTTGGGGGTATGCTTTAGAGACTGCCGCATTCACTTTAAATAGGGCTCCGTCGAAATCCGTTGAGACGACACCGTTTGAATTATGGTTTGGGAAGAAACCTAAGCTGTCGTTTCTAAAAGTTTGGGGATGCGATGCTTATGTCAGGAAACTTCAACCTGAAAAGCTCGAACCCAAATCGGAAAAATGCGTCTTCATAGGATACCCTAAAGAAACTATTGGGTATACCTTCTACCTCAGATCTGAAGGCAAGATCTTTGTTGCCAAGAATGGGTCCTTTCTAGAGAAAGAGTTTCTCTCGAAAGAAGTAAGTGGGAGGAAAGTAGAACTTGATGAAGTACTACCTCTTGAACCGGAAAATGGCGCAACTCAAGAAAATGTTCCTGAGGTGCCTGCACCGACTAGAGAGGAAGTTAATGATGATGATCAAGATACTTCTGATCAAGCTCCTACTGAAATTCGAAGGTCCACAAGGACACGTTCTGCACTAGAGTGGTATGGCAACCCTGTCTTGGAAATCATGTTGTTAGACAACGGTGAACCTTCGAACTATGAAGAAGCGATGGCGGGCCCGGATTCCGACAAATGGCTAGAAGCCATGAAATCCGAGATAGGATCCATGTATGAAAACGAAGTATGGACTTTGACTGACTTGCCCGTTGAGCGGCGAGCCATAGAAAATAAATGGATCTTTAAGAAGAAGACAGACGCGGATGGTAATGTGACCATCTATAAAGCTCGCCTTGTCGCTAAGGGTTATCGACAAGTTCAAGGGGTTGACTACGATGAGACTTTCTTACCGGTAGCGAAGCTGAAGTCCGTCCGAATCATGTTAGCGATTGCCGCATTCTATGATTATGAAATATGGCAAATGGACGTCAAAATGGCATTCCTTAATGGTTTCCTTAAGGAAGAATTGTATATGATGCAGCCGGAAGGTTTTGTCGATCCTAAGAATGCTGACAAGGTGTGCAAGCTCCAACGCTCGATTTATGGGCTGGTGCAAGCATCTCGGAGTTGGAACATTCGCTTTGATGAGATGATCAAAGCGTTTGGGTTTACGCAGACTTATGGAGAAGCCTACGTTTACAAGAAAGCGAGTGGGAGCTCTGTAGCATTTCTCATATTATATGTAGATGACATACTTTTGATGGGAAATGATATAGAACTCTTGGACAGCATTAAGGCCTACTTGAATAAAAGTTTTTCAATGAAGGACCTTGGAGAAGCTGCTTATATATTAGGCATCAAGATCTACAGAGATAGATCAAGACGCCTCATAGGTCTTTCACAAAGCACATACCTTGATAAGATATTGAAGAAATTCAATATGGATCATTCTAAGAAGGGATTCTTGCCTGTGTTACAAGGTGTGAAATTGAGCTCAGCTCAATGTCCGACCACGACAGAAGATATAGAAGAGATGAGTGTCATCCCCTATGCCTCAGCCATAGGTTCTATTATGTATGCCATGCTGTGTACCAGACCTGATGTAAACCTTGCCGTAAGTTTGGTAGGAAGGTACCAAAGTAATCCCGGCAAGGAACACTGGACAGCGGTCAAAAATATCCTGAAGTACCTGAAAAGGACTAAGGAAATGTTTCTCGTTTATGGAGGTGACGAAGAGCTCGTCGTAAAGGGTTACGTTGACGCTAGCTTCGACACAGATCTGGATGACTCAAAGTCACAAACCGGATACGTGTATATTTTGAATGGTGGGGCAGTAAGCTGGTGCAGTTGCAAGCAGAGCGTCGTGGCGGGATCTACATGTGAAGCGGAGTACATGGCAGCCTCGGAGGCAGCGCATGAAGCAATTTGGGTGAAGGAGTTCATCACCGACCTAGGAGTCATACCCAATGCGTCGGGGCCGATCAAGCTCTTCTATGACAACACTGGAGCTATTGCTCTTGCCAAGGAGCCCAGGATTCACAAGAAGACAAGGCACATCAAGCGTCGCTTCAACTCCATTCGTGAAAATGTTCAAGATGGAGACATAGATATTTGTAAAGTACACACGGACCTGAATGTAGCAGATCCGTTGACTAAACCTCTCCCTAGAGCAAAACATGATCAACACCAGAATTCGATGGGTGTTCGATTCATCACAATGTAACTAGATTATTGACTCTAGTGCAAGTGGGAGACTGTTGGAAATATGCCCTAGAGGCAATAATAAAAGCATTATTATTATATTTCTTTGTTCATGATAATTGTCTTTATTAATGCTATAATTGTATTATCCGGAAATCGTAATACATGTGTGAATAATAGACACCAACATGTCCCTAGTGAGCCTCTAGTTGACTAGCTCGTTGATCAACAGATAGTCATGGTTTCCTGACTATGGACATTGGATGTCATTGATAACGAGATCACATCATTAGGAGAATGATGTGATGGACAAGACCCAATCCTAAACATAGCATAAGATCGTATAGTTCGTTTGCTAGAGTTTTCCAATGTCAAGTATCTTTTCCTTAGACCATGAGATCGTGTAACTCCCGGATACCGTAGGAGCGCTTTGGGTGTGCCAAACGTCACAACGTAACTGGGTGACTATAAAGGTATACTACGGGTATCTCCGAAAGTGTCTGTTGGGTTGACACGGATCAAGACTGGGATTTGTCACTCCGTATGACGGAGAGGTATCACTGGGCCCACTCGGTAATGCATCATCATAATGAGCTCAAAGTGACCAAGTGTCTGGTCACGGGATCATGCATTACAGTACGAGTAAAGTGACTTGCCGGTAACGAGATTGAACGAGGTATTGGGATACCGACGATCGAATCTCGGGTAAGTAACATACCGATTGGCAAAGGGAATTGTATGCGGGGTTGCTTGAATCCTCGACATCGTGGTTCATCCGATGAGATCATCGAGGAGCATGTGGGAGCCAACATGGGTATCCAGATCCCGCTGTTGGTTATTGACCGGAGAGTCATCTCGGTCATGTCTACATGTCTCCCGAACCCGTAGGGTCTACACACTTAAGGTTCGGTGACGCTAGGGTTGTAGGGATATGTTTATGCAGTAAACCGAATGTTGTTCGGAGTCCCGGATGAGATCCCGGACGTCACGAGGAGTTACGGAATGGTCCGGAGGTAAAGAATTATATATATGAAGTGCTATTTCGGGCATCGGGACAAGTTTCGGGGTCACCAGTATTGTACCAGGACCACCGGAAGGGTCCCGGGGGTCCACCGGGTGGGGCCACCTGTCCCAGGGGGCCACATGGGCTGTAGGGGGTGCGCCTTGGCCTACATGGGCCAAGGGAACCAGCCCCAAGAGGCCCATGCGCCTAGGGTTTCAAGGAGGAAGAGTCCTAGGAGGGGAAGGCACCTCCTAGGTGCCTTGGGGAGGAGGGATTCCTCCCCTTGGCCACACCCCCCTAGGAGATTAGATCTCCTAGGGCCGGCTCCCCCCCTGGCCCTCCTATATATAGTGGGGGAGATGGAGGACTTCTTACCTTTTCTTTTGGTGCCTCCCTCTCCCTCTTCAACACCTCCTCCTCCTCCATAGTGCTAAGCGAAGCCCTGCCGGAGTACTGCAGCTCCATCACCACCATGCCGTCGTGCTGCTGCTGGAGCCATCTCCCTCAACCTCTCCTCCCCCCTTGCTGGATCAGGAAGGAGGAGACGTGGTTGTTCCGTACGTGTGTTGAACGCGGAGGTGCCGTCCGTTCGGTGCTAGGATCTTCGGTGATTCGAATCACGTCGAGTACGACTCCCTCATCCCCGTTCTTTGAATGCTTCCGCTCGCGATCTACAAGGTAAGTAGATGCATCTAATCACTCGTTGCTAGATGAACTCCTAGATGGATCTTGGTGAAACTGTAGGAAAATTTTTGTTTTCTGCAACGTTCCCCAACAGAAGGCCCGTACGATCGCCATCAAGCTCGTCGTCACTGCGTACATCATTGTCGCCGCCGTCGATTGCCGCCACTTCGACCGTCCCTGGCCCCACCGACCAATGCGTCGTGACCGCTGTGAGAACCCGCATCGAACCCCTCTTTGCCTTGTCCCTGAATTCGAGCTCGAGCGTGTTCTTCTGCAACCACCGTAGCTTGCCGTCCATCATGTCCGTTGAACCTGATGTTGCCATGCTGCCCAGACCTCGGCAGTGATGCGCACAAGCTCTTGAAGATCGCAGGAGGCCGTAGCGCTCTTTGTCGCTCCCGCTAGGAGCCGTTGCCGCTTGCATCCGAGTCGCCGCCGCCCCTGTAGCTCGTCCAGTGCACGGCGTGGCTGCACCCTTGCGACGTCCGCCCGTGCGCGTCGTGCCTGTTGTTCACGCCACTGCGTTGCCCCTCTGCTCCCCCATTGCCGCTGCTGTTCGCTGCCTACTGCCGCTGCTCTGCCTGTACTGCTGCAGCTACAGTAACGGAAAGTTACTGTAGCGCTAGCTAGCTTTTCTAATTCTACATTGACTAACCCTCTAGACAGCCCCTAAACTCCGGCAAAACAATTGTTAACAGGACTAAAAAAATATGGGAAGGTAGTACACTTGACAAGGTTCAAAAGGTTCCATTTGATCAAATTCAAAAGGTGTAAGGATTAAATGCAATGAAAATGACAAAAGTCCATGTTCTGTTAACAAGAAACCGAAAAACAGTTTTATTTTCATAGCTACTTTAGTGCTCTTGATGTTCAAGCAAATGAACTCTAATATGGATGTAATTGCTACTAACATGTAGATCACAGAAAAGTACTCAAAATTAATATAAGGCACTAACTCATAGGATGTACAGAACAATAGATGTAGTCTTTTGAAAACAGCCAAGTGATGTTTAAAAAACTGTCGAATTCTCAGACTTAGCAAAATTTCAGGGATTTCTAGAATATTGCTTAAAACTTTAGAAATTCATATAAAATAAACTGTAGCTCGGATGAAAAAGTTTTATACATGAAAATTGCTCAGAACGACGAGACGAACCGAAATACACTCTCCGTTCATCTGCCACATGCCCCTAGCATAGCGAACATCGAACCTTTCCCCTCCGGTTCGTCTGTCCGAAAATGCAAACTTCGGGAAAACTTTCCCGGATGTTATCCCCCTTCGCCGGTAGCGTGTAGTGCCGCGTTAGAACACCCCTAACACCGCTTTTCGTCTTGTCATGCATAGTATTGCATTTGTTTGCTCTGTATTTATTGTTCTTCCCCCTCTTCTCTCTGGTAGACCCCGAGACCGCTGCAAAGGCCCCGGTGATCGACTACGTCACCGACGACCCGTCCTTCTCGTCTGAGCAACCAGGCAAGCCCCCCTTTGATCATCCCGATATCGCCCATTCCATTCTCTCATGCTTGCATTAGATTTTGCTATTGTTATTGTTTGCTCCTATTATGATGCATAGCCTACTTTTGTAACCTGCTCATTGTACCTTACTTGTTTACCCTAAACTGCTTAGTATAGGTTGGTTAGTGATCCATCAGTGACCCCCGCCTTGTCCCAGTTGCCCCGCTTTATGTTCGATGACTCGATCAACATTATCGACATCCAGGCCCCGATACCGCACATCACCCCCCTAGTTGTACGACTCTGCAGAGTTACTATCTAGTGCCGAGGGTGACACCTCATACATCACTCCTGATGAGATCTCTGTAGTGTAGCTGTTTGGTCGTGGTCATCGAGGGTGATTTCCTCCTTAACCACTTCTGATACGACTCTGTCGTGCAACCCCTCAAGAGTGAACCTCGAGGGTGGTTCCTCTTACGTTCACCTTGATGATTACATCGAGTGAAATCCATCGAGGGTGGTTCCTCAGGGTTCCCCTCGGTGTTAGACACACAGTTACTATGGTTACTATGACTTTACACTGAACCATGTTACTAAAGACGGGTCGACCCTGAGGGGTACCCGCGCGAGCTTATTTGCGAGTGATGTGGAGTCGGGTTGACCTAGAAGGTGCCCGCGAGATTCTTACGAGGCGTGGCCGGGCATTCTTAGCCCTTGCCGCATGTCCTCGAGACGGGGCGACGGGGTCACATCTTTCGTGAGTCTCTGCTCGTGACCGCACTACCAACACACTAACGGTTTGGATATTTGATTCGAGGGGCCTCTGGCTTGATAGCACTAACCATCACGTGGGCATAGTATGGGCGTTCTACATTGTATACATCAGCCGCAGCTTAATAGACGCCAGTGACTAAGCGGCGCGCGCCAGGTTGGACTACGTAAGCTCCTGCCTTGTTTAAGGAGGTAGCTAGGTCTGCTCACCGGCCGCGTACGCAATGTGCAGGAGTTCCCGGGGAGATGGCCCATGACCCCTGGGGGCATAGGCTTAGTCCGGCATGCTAACCTCTCTATTAAGCCTAGGTCGGGTTGCAGCGTATTGTTTGGCCGAGGCCGGGCAGGACCCAGGAAAGTATGTCCGGCCGGAGTTAATTGAGCGTGGTGGGTAAGTTGGTGCACCCCTGCAGGGAAGAAAACATCTATCGATGGCCTGTCCTACGGTAACGGACACTTGGAGTTGTATCCCGATCGATACAACTAGAACTAGATACTTGAGGTGATAACTGGATAGTATGGCTCTGGGATTGCTTTCTCGTAGGGAGTTGAGAAAGGATCTCTGGCCGAGGTTGATGACACTACTACTTTACTTTATGCTACTCTTATCTCTTCTGATGCTACAAGATGTTTGAAGCTGCTTGAAGATGCTAGTCTTCGATAGGCTAGGCTTTCCCCTTCTCTTCTGGCATTCTGCAGTACGGTCCACAGATACTACCCATTTCATTGATACCGATGCATATGTAGTGTAGATCCTTGCTTGCAAGTACTTTGGATGAGTACTCACGGTTGCTTTGCTCCCTCTTTTCCCCTTTTCTTCTTACCGGATGTCGCAACCAGATGGTGGAGCTCAGGAGCCAGACGACACCACCGACGATTACTACTACACCGAGGGTGCCTACTACTACGTGGAGACCGACGACGACCAGGAGTAGTTAGGAGGCTCCCAGGCAGGAGGCCTTGCCTTTTCGATCGTTGTTACTTTTGTGCTAGCCTTCTTAAGGAAAACTTGTCTAACTTATGTCTGTACTCAGATATTGTTGCTCCCGCTGACTCGTTTGTATGCGAGCTTATGTATTCGAGCCCTCGAGGCCCTGGCTTGTAATATAAAGCTTGTATTATTTTAATTTGTGTCTAGAGTTGTGTTGTGATATCTTCTCGTGAGTCTGTGATCTTGATTGTACACATTTGCGTGTATGATTAGTGTATGATTGAATCGGGGGCCTCACAAGCTCCCTTTGAAATATTTAGGGCTCCCTATTGACAAAAAAAGAATTAGAAATAAACACTGGAAACCCTTTGAGGACAAAAGGGATAGATAGGAAATGTGGGACTTGGCAAGGTAGGCTGCTAGCTAGTGTTGGGAGACTGACCCTGATACAGTCCTCACTGTTAGGGATACCTTACTTCATGATGTCCTTCTATGGCTTGCCAGTAGGAGTTAACAAAAAAAAGGACTTCTTTAGGGCCAGACTGTTCTGGCAGGAAAACATTGATAAGAAAAAATACCACCTAGTTAAATGGTCAAAGGTTTGCAGGCCTAAGAATATGGGAGGTCTAGGCATTCAAAACCCAGCTCTTATAAATAGAGCTTTATTATGTAAATGGTGATGGAAAATATATAATACAGAGGGGATATGGCAAAATGTGCTTAGATGCAAGTATATTAAAAAAACATGTATCACCAGTGTTAGGGGTAAGGTTGCGGACTCACAATTTTGGGGGGAACTTCTAAAACATAAAGAATTCTTCTTTTCTTTTTGTAAATTTAATGTGGGGAATGGTGAGAACACCAGATTCCGGGAAGACTGGTGGATTGATCCAAAATCTTTAAAGGACAGTTATCCTTGTCTTTATAATATTTGTTTTGATAAAAATAAGTCGGTGGCAGTAATTCTGAGGGGGGGGAGGGGCTAGATAATGTTAGATTCAGGAGAACCTTGCTGGGGGAATCACTGGAACTGTGCGGGCACATTAAAGAAGCTTGTGAGAGTTTAACTTTCAATGAACACCAAGACAAGATCAGATGGACTTTGACGGGGAATGGCAAATACGTTGTCAAGTCCTGTTATAGACATTTGGTCCAGAATGGGTTCAAATATCCCTATAAATTCCTGTGGAAAACGAAAATGCCACCTAGGGTTAAAGTTTTCCTGTGGTTGCTGTTAAGAAAAGTATTGTTACTAAAAACAACTTGAAGAAAAGAGGATGGCAAGGTGAAAGTAATTGTTTCTTTTGTGGTAGGGAAGAGGACATACATCACCTTTTCATACAGTGCTTTGTGGCGAAAATGCTATGGATGGTCATGAAATGCTCTCTTGGAATGCAAGATATTCCTGATAATGTAAATGATATTTTTGGGGTGTGGATTAGTAGATTTGATAAAAATGACAAGAGTCTAATGACGGTTAGCATATCTGCAATGATATGGACTATGTGGAAACTAAGGAACAAATTGGTTTTTGATAATCATAGGGTGTTTGATCCCTTGTGTTCCTGTGAACCTGATCATCAAAATTTTACATGATTGGTGTGTATTTGCAGAAAAATCAAGGAAAAATAAAGCGCATGAAGGAGGGCGTAAGGCAAGTTGAGCGGGTGGCTAGGGAGATCTTCAAAGTTGCGCATGGATGGACAATTGGGGTACCAAGACTGAAGGCTCCTGGAGATCAAACATGCTGAAGTTTCTCCCTCGCCTGAAGTTATCCTACTTATATTTCCTTTTATGGCCCTCTTGTTTGCCTTTTCTTTTGTTCATGTAAGAATGATATGTTTCTGAAATATGGCTAGACTTATCATGTTGGGTGGTTCCTGGTGTTCCCCACCGGGGTTTAGCCTATCTTGACGCGAGCTATGGAGGAGGGGGATGGCTCCCTCCCCTTACTATAGTGCTGTCAGATTTGCTAGGGGAATGTTGAGTAGCTAGTAAGAGCCTCGTAATGAACTTTGTGGTTTCTTCTAAACGAAATCGGAGAGGGAGCTCTCTTTTTCAAAAAGAAGAAAAAAACTACGAAGCATTTTAAAAACTTCTAAATGTGCATACAAGTTTCTCATGTATGCAAAAAATTATACGAAAAAAATAAACTTTGTGTCAAAATGGTTGATCATGTATTTAAAAAATTAAGCATTTGAAAAACATGTTAAAAAGTATATAGAAAATGTAATCAAGAATTAGAAAAATGTTAAATGTGCATAGAATTGTTTTTTACCATGCACCAAAAAATATTAATCGAGCATTTAAAAATGTTTAATGTGTATATAAAAAATGTTTACCAGTTATGAAAAAAGTCTTGTATTTGAAAAATATATTAATCACACATTTAAAAAATGTGTAAATAAAAATATGTTGACCATGTATTAAAAAATGTTTATCTTGTATTTGATTTTTTTATGAATCATTTCAAAAATGTTAAAATGCATACAGAAATAATGTGAGTGTGTATTTAAAAATTTAAACTTGTGTTTCAATAATTTTAAGTGCATATTAGAAAAATGTTCAATGTGTATAGTAAACAAGTTGACCATGTATTAGAAAAAATCTTGCACTTCAAAAAATGTTAATGAAGCATTTGAAAAATGTTAAATGTGTGTAGATAATTTTGAGACCATGTATTCAAAATATGTTAATCTTGTATTTGAAAAATATTAATCAAGCATTTGAAAAATAATAACCATGTATTAAAAAGAACTAAACATGTATATAAGATGTTTCTAATGTATCCAAGAAATGTTGAATGTGTACTTAAAAAAGTTCACATTGGTTGAACGAAGAAATCCGACAATAAACAACAACAAAAAGAAAGAAAAAAAGAAGATCGATAAAAACCAAAAATAAAAAGAAAGAAAGCAATAGAAAAGAAAATGAAAAAACCCAGTTGTATCAACAACTCGGATATCTGAAAGAAACCCAGTTGTTCTTGCTAGAAAGTCACCCCATTCATCACGCAGTACAACAGCAGCTATAAGCGAGATGTATGTTAGTCTCGCAATAAACGAGATATAACACATGTGTTTCCCACATACGGCGGTGAATAGCCAGGAAACAAGCATCTCCAGTGACGTTGTATGAGCCAGCCCATTTTCGAGCTTCGGATGAGTCTTTCTCCAAATGTTTCTTTTTGGTTTTTTTCCTGCGTTTCTCTTCTATAGGTCATGTTCTAGTTTTATTGTTTTTTAATATAGTTTTTAATACATATTTATTCTCCTTTTTCATTATCCTTTTTAACAATTCGCTAAAATTTTCTGCATTTTGGATATTTTAAATTCATGAACATTTTTTAAAACTTAGAAATTTCTGTAATTCGCGAAATTTTAAAAATTCATTATTTCTATTCAAATTCATGATGTTTTTGAATTCATGAACTTTTTTACTTGAATGTGTTTTCAAACATATTAAATTTTTTGTATTCACAGACATTTTTAAATACTAGACCTTTTTTCTAATTCGCGAACATTTTTGAAATCCTGAGAATTTATTATTTAATGATATTTTTCTTAAATTCGTGAACATTTCCAAATTAACTAACCATTTTTTATATCAAAGATTTGTTTTGAATTCACTCATATTTTCAAAATTCTGGGATGTTTTGGAAAATTGGGAGGATTTTTTAAAGTCTTTAATATTTTCTATTTCACAAAATAAAAATTGATGTCACGGACATCTTTTTAATTCCTTGGGCAATTTTCAGAGACATGAACATTTTTAAAAATTGTTGACATTGTTTCAAATTTGTGAATAGCTTTAAAATGGGTGGAAATTTTTAAAAATTGCTAACATTTAATAGGAATCAGAAAATATTTTATCTATACATGAATATGTTTTCATACTTCAGTATATTTTTTTGGAAATAAATGAAGAAATGAAGGGACACTCCGCACCACCGCACTTGCCCAGCCCATAGTGCGCTGGGGATATCCTTTTGCTCGCTTTCCACTACACTGATCTGGGAATACTGGCTCCATACGTTTTCTGGTATTTTTGTTTTCCCCGTTTGCCTGTACGATCGTTCCGTTCACTCCTGACTACCAAAAATTGGAACGTTTGAAAAAATACCTCTATATCTTGGTTCATGAATTTCGAAAAAGGTTCATACTTGAGAAAGTTGTCGATTGGAAAAAGTTCATGAAATTTGAAAGAAGTTCACAGATTCGAAAAAGATCTAGAATTCAACAACATTTCATGAATTCGAAAGGAGTTCTCTAATTTTAGAAAGTTCATGAATTTGATAATTTACGTAAACAGGTTCCAGGATTTTAAAAACTATTTAGGAAATTAAAAAGTTCGTGAATTTGAAAATTCACAAATTTGAAAACAAGAAGGTCCAGTATTTAAAAATAGTTTACAAAATTTAAAAGTTCAAGAATTTCAAGAGTGTTTATGATTTTCTAACATGTTCATGAATTTGAAAAAAATCATGATTTTTTATGAAATTGCGAATTTAGAGAAAGTTCATGAAACTTAAAAAAACAAAGACAAAACAGAAAACGACAAAAAAAAAGATCAGAAAACAAAAAAACTAACAGAAATCTAACCATAAGCTTCCTGAAACTAACTGGAAGCTCCTAGAACCTTGCAAACGAGTAACAACTATGCTTTTACGACCGGTCGATTTACTAGTATGGCGTATGTGCCCTGTACTAGAATGAATATGGCGCTCTAAAAATAGCAAAGTTCAGCAGTGGCCTGGCCCATTTACTAGCATACGAAAATATCTATAAGTGGCACTATAAGCGTCACGTAGGGAATAGGCCAGTTCTGTGGGATACAAATGTTTGGACAAACATAAAGGTGGGGCACACTTAGGCCTGACCCATTTTCCAGTTCTGACGGGTTTTTTCAGTTGATTCAGCTTTCTTGTCGTGTTCTCTCATGTTTTTTCTTCAATTTTTCTGGCATTCAGTTTCTAAATTTTTGATAGTTTTCCCTTTTCATTTTGGGTTGCTTGCTTCTTATTTATTTTTTTCAGATCTATTTTCCTCTTTAGGGAATTATTCAATTTTTACAAAAAAAGTAAATGAATATTTTATTATATGCAAAAAATTTGTTTCGCATATATCTAGATTTGTGAAAATCCAGGAAATTTCCTAAAGTTATTCTATAAAATAATAAAACCAAATGGTATATGAATGCATTTTAAGCATGCGGTATATACATGTGGCATTCTAAAGTTATTCTATCAATTAATAAAACCAAATTCTTGAACTTTTTCCGATCGACAAATAAAACTGAATAGCAGAGTTTGGGTGTTTTTGAGAAGAGGAGTTGGCTAGGCTATTTAAATAATCAAATAAACGGGCTTAGTGAACCCACACATGGCCCAGCCACCGACCCACGTAGTGCTCTCGTGTGTAGCTCATGTTCCGATTGAAAAATGGGCAAGTGTGTCTTGGACGAACAAACTACAAGTTTCTTTACACAGTAAAGTGGTACCAAATATATTCATGAATTTTAAAATAATACTATAATAAAATACCAACAATTTTGTAAATATCGACAGATCTTATCGTAAAAATCGTTTAGAAACATGCATTTTATGTACAATATTCATGTTTTTTCAAGTTCACTAATTTCGTGAAGATTTTAAAAAATGTTAATGGATTGTAAGAAGAAGTTCATGAAATTAAAAACCAAAAAAGGGAAAAGAAATAAGAAACCCGCCAAAACAGATGAAAATTAAACAGAAAATAAATAAAAACGAAAAAAAAATTGGTAGCAACCAGCGTCCTGCATACCGCGGGACCTACCGAAATGCTCCAACCCATACTGTCGGAGTGTGGGTGATATACTGGATGAATAGGATTTTCTAGACTTAATTTTAGAGTAATGCCAAAATTGCGGCATATAAGAGATGTGTCGCACAAGGATGTGGTCGTGGTCCATCGGTATAGTTAGGCTTCTATCGCTTCCAAGCCATGCTTGCTTACTGGACTGGCCCATGACGGGCCGCTCCAACAATTTGACGCATGGAATTGCTTATTCGGTGTTTAAGGCGCCAAATATAGGCTTACCTATATTCTCTCAGCAAATATAAAATATAGGCTCACCGTTAACCAGCGCTCATAACGGTCACGTAACCTGGCCGGCCCATATAAAGGAAGAAAACTTGATGATTAATGGGAAAATTTTAGAATGTCCCCCCCCCCCCCCCCCCCCCCTTTTCCAGTTTTCAATCTGTTGGCTCACAGATTTTTCTTTTAATTTTACTTTTCTTTTCTATTTTATTTTTACTTTTTATTTGTTTAGTTGTTATTTGAAAATTTCATATTCTTATTTCGAATTTTTGTAAACTTTTTCCAAATTTCAAAAGGTTTTCCGAATTGTTGAACTTTCTAAGTCTATTTATTAATTTGTGATATTTTTCTAATTTATGTCCATTTTTATTCATGAACTTGTAAAATTCATGAACATTTTGAAAATCTAGACCTTTTTAAAAATTCCTTTTAATCTGTTGGTCATAAACTTTCCAGCGAGGTCGTATTTTCCTGTTTTTAATCTGTTGATTCACCGATTTTTCTTTTTAATTTTCGTTTTGTTTTCTATTTTTGTTTTCGCTTTTATTTTTACTTTTTATTGGTTTAGTTGTTATTTGAAATTTTCACGTTCTTATTTGAAATTTTTGAACAAATTTCAAAATTTTGTGAACTTTTTCCAAATTTGAAAAGGTTTTTCCGAATTGTTGAACTTTCTAAGTATTTTTATTAATTTGTGATATTTTTTCAAATTTATGACCATTTTTATTAATGAACTTGTAAAATTCATGAATATTTTTCAAATCTAGACCTTTTTAAAATTCAAGATCATTTTCTAAATTCATGAACCATTTTCCAAATTCATGAAGATTTTTATATTACATGATATTTTTTAAAATTCACCAATATTTATTTCAAGTGATGAGCTTTTGGAAAATATTATAACTTTTTTCAAATTTGTGATACTTTTTGTTCATTTTTCACTCACTCTATTTTATGTAATTGCTGGGCATGCCATTTATCAAGCGGTTAAGCAGCCGAGCGAGCGAACCAGTGAATGATGTAATGGGTTGTGTGGCCTGCCTTATGTCCTCGCTAGCGCCATCAGCGATTCGGGTGTTCAAGGCGCTGAGGAGGAGCTCTGTTCACGCATCGCGGGTCTAATACGAATTCTTTCTAATGCCCATGAACAAAATGTCCGGTCCCTTCGTCGTTTTTCTTCTGGGTCAAGCCCAACTCATATGCTAGATTCTATCGGATGGGGTCAGGCCGCAACGATCTTTGATTCTGCAGGCCTTTTAAGTAGGTCCATTTAAGTTACTTCTAGAAAAGAAGACTCGTCGAGAAACTCCATGAAGATTGAATCATTTTTTTCCAACCGGGTTTGTACCTTTCGGTTAATTGTTTGATGAAAATACCGAGTCCGTACTGAATTACTCAATCAGAGTCAGTACCTCTGGCATCTGCAGTGGCTTGGGCACTAATCCCCTCCAAGCTTCGCCAGCGAGCCCGTGGATCCACCATCCCTCTCCATTGCCGCTTAGGTGGTCGGTGGCGGGGTTTAGATGCCTCGTCTCCGACAGGTAGTTTAGGTTAGGAGTTTTTTCTCGCTGGGGCAGCGCTTCAACTTTTAATTGGTCTTCCGAGCTTCGATTCTCCTCAAGTTCGTTCATTGGGACGACGTCGATGGCGCTCTGGTGTAGATTTAGTCGTCTCCTTAGAGCGGCGAGTCTAGGGTTTCTCTCGTGCATGCACATCGATGAGATTTGGTGCCAGGCTTTCAGATTGATTGAAGGTTCCTCGGCTATGGGACACTAGTCCTTAAAGGCACGTCTACGAAGACTTGCCGACCGTCGTCGACAAAGTCAAGTTGGCTCCGACAGGGGGAGCAACGACCACGATGCATCGACACCTTGTTTTGGCGACGGTAGTCGTCGTTCGTCCTTGATGTAAATTTTATTATGTTTAGAATGCTTTGTACCCCTTGATCTAAAAGATCTTATATTAGTACAAAGTGAGTACTTTTTTTTGAAACAAGTAAGTGAGTACATTTTATGAAGTTTCATAATACTATATCTGAGTGTTTTGCATGGAAAAAATAAAAAGAAAGGGAAGAGGGGAAAACGAGTTGGGGCAAACTAGTAGGAAACCCAGAGTACCCGATTTCAAAGATGCAATCAAAGTAGGAGCATGAAGATTGAATCACGATGCCACACCCTCCGCCCCATAAAAACCATGTTGTATTACGGGGCGGAGTGAGTAGAAAACAAATAGAGGAGTGTTCCGATTTGTCCTAGTTTACTCCAGGTTGCATGCTCTCGTAGTCAACGGTAAAAGCACCGCATCACATTCACACTAGAGCAACTTCAATGGAACGACTCATTACGTCCGTTGCCGTTCGTTTGGGTCGGCGCGGACACAAAAGACGGCCTAACAGGCCGACTTAAACGGACGCGTGTCCGCTTTTCATCCGCGGGCGACCCATTCCAGGCTCATTTTTGAGTCAGATTTGCGTCGGTACGGACACGCGACGGACTGATAACCTACAAGTATAGAGGATCAATTGTAGCATTTTTCGATAAGTAAGAGTGTCGAACTCAACGAGGAGCTAAAGGTAGAACAAATATTCCCTCAAGTTTTATCGACCACCGATACAACTTTACGCATGCTTAACATTCGCCTTACCTAGAACAAGTATAAAACTAGAAGTACTTTGTAGGTGTAACGGGATAGGTTTGTAAGAATAAAGAGCACGTAAATAAAAACTATGGGCTGCTTTAGGTAAAGAAGCAATAAAGTTGATATAGCGAGTGTGAAAAAGTGATGGTAGGAGTTGCGAAATTGTCCCTAAGCAATTGACTACTTTACTAGACCGATAGAAAGTTTTATGTGGAAGAGACCACTGCTAACATGTCATCTCTGACTTGGAATTCTATGCACTTATGACTGGAACTATTAGTAAGCCTCCGCAACTACTAACGTTCATTAAAGTAAAACCCAACCATAGCATTAAGATATATTGGTCCCCATTGAATCTCGTATGCATCAATTTCTATGCTAGGTTGAAACTTCTGTCACTCTTGCCCTCCAATACATAGTCCTATCAACATACAACTAACCCTATGGTGTGATCCACGCGCGCGCTCATATGATGGGCACCAAAGGACAGCAACATAACCACAGGCAAATTAAACCAATCATAGCAATTCACCAATTACCGATAGGACAATGAAAATTTACTCAGACATCATAGGATGGCAACACATCATTGGATAATAATATGAAGCATAAAGCACCACGTTCAAGTAGAGGGTACAACGTGTTGCGGGAGAGTGGATCACTGTAGATAGATGGGGGAAGGTGATGAAGATGTTGGTGAAGATGACGAAGGTGTTGGTGTAGATCGTGGTGATGATGATGGCCCCGATGATGTTTCAGCGCCACCGGGAGAGAGGGGGAGAGAGCCCCCCCCCCCCTTCTTCTTCTTCTTCATTGACCTTCTCCCTAGATGGGAGAAGGGTTTCCCCTCTGGTCCATGGCCTCCATGGCGGTGGAGGGGCGAGAGCCCCTCCTAGATTGGATCTGTCTCTCTGTCTTTCTCTGTTTCTGCGTTCCAGATCCTGTCCTTTCACCGTTTTCTATATTCCCGGAGATCCATAACTCCGACTGGGCTGAAATTTGGACACGATTTTTGTCCGGATATTAACTTTCTTGCGGCAAAATAAGGGCACCAACTGCCTTACAGGGTGGCCATGAGGGCCCAGGGCACGCCTGACCCCCTGGGGCGCGCCCCCCTGCCTCGTGCCCCCCTCGGGCATCGTCTCACGTTGATTCTTCTTCCCCAAAATCACATATATTCTAAAAAAATCTCCATCAGTTTTTATCCCGTTTGGTCTCCGTTTGATATGGATTTTCTGCGAAACAAAAAACATGCAACAAACAGGAACTGGCACTGGGCACTGGATCAATATGTTAGTCCCAAAAAAAGTATAAAAAGTTACCAAAAGTATATGAAAGTTGTAGAATACTGTCATGGAACAATCAAAAATTATAGATACAACGGGGACGTATCAGCATCCCCAAGCTTAATTCCTGCTCGTCCTCGAGTAGGTAAATGATAAAAAAAGATAATTTTTGATGTGGAATGCTACCTAACATAATCTTGATCATGTAATATAATCATGGCATGAATATTAAGACACTAGTGATTCAAAGCAATAGTCTATTATTTGACATTAAGACAATAATACTTCAAACATACTAATAAAGCAATCATGTCTTTTCAAAATAACATGGTCAAAGAAGGTTATCCCTACAAAATCATATGGTCTGGCTATGCTCCATCTTCACCACACAAAATATTCAAATCATGCACAACCCCGATGACAAGCCAAGCAATTGTTCCGTACTTTTGATGTTCTCAAACATTTTCAACTTTCACGTAATACATGAGCGTGAGCCATGGATATAGCACTATAGGTGGAATAGAGTATGATGATGGAGGTTGTGTGGAGAAGACAAAAAGGAAGAAAGTCTCACATCGACGCGGCTAATCAATGGGCTATGGAGATGCCCATCAATTGATGTCAATGCGAGGAGTAGGGATTGCCATGCAACGGATGCACTAAGAGTTATAAGTGTATGAAAGATCAAACTGAAAACTAAATGGGTGTGCATCCAACTTACTTGCTCATGAAGACCTAGGCATTTGAGGAAGCCCATCGTTGGGGTATACAAGCCAAGTTCTATAATGAAAATTCCCACTAGTATATTAAAGTGATAACTCAAGAGACTCTATATGAAGAACATGGTGCTACTCTGAAGCACAAGTGTGGTAAAAGCATAGTAACATTGTCCATTCTCTCTTTTCTCTTATTTTTTTCTCTTTTTTTGGCGGGCTTCTTTGGTCTCTCTTTTTTATTTGAGCTTCTTTGGCCTCTTTTATTTTGATAACCTTACCTGTGACAATGTTCTAATAATGATGATCATCACACTTTTATTTACTTACAACTCAATACTAGAACAAAGATATGACTCTATATGAATGCCTCCAGCGGTGTACCGGGATGTGCAATGATCTAGCGTAGCAAAGATATCAAAAAAACAGACAAGCCATGAAAATATCATGCTACCTATTTTACGATCGTGCAAAGCAATATGACAATGAATGCTCAAGTCATGTATATGATGATGATGAAAGTTGCATGGCAATATATCTCGGAATGGCTATGAAAATGCCATGATAGGTAGGTATGGTGACTGATTTGAGGAAGATATAAGAAGGCTTATGTGTGACGGAGCATATCATATTACGCGGTTTGGATGCACCGGCGAAGTTTGCACCAACTCTCGAGGTGAGAAAGGGCAATGCACGGCACCGAAGAGGCTAGCAATGATGGAAGGGTGAGAGTGCGTATAATCCATGGACTCAAACATTAGTGATAAAAAACTCACATAATTATTGCAAAAGTCTATTAGCTATCGAAACAAAGTACTGCGCGCATGCTCCTAGGGGGATAGATTGGTAGGAAAAGACAATCGCTCGTCCCTGACCGCCACTCATAAGGAAGACAATCAATAAATAAATCATACTTCGACTTCATCACATAACGGTTTACCATACGTGCATGCTACGGGAATCACAAACTTCAACACAAGTATTTCTACAATCCACAACTACCCACTAGCATGACTCTAATATCACCATCTTTATATCGCAAAACTATTGCAAGGAATCAAACATATCATATTCAGTGATCTACAAGTTTTATGTAGAATTTTATGACTAACCATGTGAATGACCAGTTCCTGTCATCTCTCTAAATAGATATAAGTGAAGCAAGAGGGTTTAATTCTTTCTACAAAAGATATGCCCATGCTCTAACAAATATAAGTGAAGCAAAAGAGCATTCTACAAATGGCGGTTTTCTATGTGAAGAGAAACAGGCAATCCAAACTTCAAAAGATATAAGTGAAGCACATGAAGCATTCTATAAAGCCATACTCAAAAGATATAAGTGAAGTGCAATGAGCATTCTATGAATCAACCATGAACTATGTCATACCAGCATGCTGCATAAAAAAATGAAAAATAAATGCAAAAGACGCTCCAAGATTTGCACATATCACATGAACGAAACGAATCTGAAAACATACCGATACTTGTTGAAGAAAGATGGGATGCCTTCCGGGGCATCCCCAAACTTAGACGCTTGAGTCTCCTTGAATATTTACTTGGGGTGCCTTGGGCATCCCCAAGCTTGAGCTCTTGCCTCTCCTCCTTCTCCTCACATCGAGACCTCCTCGTTCTTCGAACACTTCATCCACATAAAAACTCAACAGAAAGCTTGATAAGATCCGTTAGTATAATAAAGCAAATCACTACTCTAAGTACTGTTGAAAACCAATTCATATTTTATTTTTGCATTGTAGCTACTGTAATATAACTTTTCCATGGCTTAATCCACTGATAGAAATCGATAGTTTCATCAAAACAAGCACACTATGCATCAAAAACAGAATCTGTCTTAAACAGGACAATCTGTAATAATATGAACATTCATCATACCTCTGGTACTCCAAAAATGCTGAAATAATTAGGAAAAATAAAAAATTTGTATATAAAGACAGTGCAAAAAGTTTTAGAACCATTTGACGTTCCAGTAAAAAATTTAAAATCGCACACTACAGCCAAAGTTTCTGTTTTGCACCGCACAAACCAACAAGCAATGTAAACATCCTAAAGACAAATCTTAGCACATTATTTTTATAATACAATGGAATTGTACAAAGGGATAATTATTTTTATTGAAAAGTTTCTGTAATCAAGATTCACAAAGTTTCCGTGAGCACGAACAAAGTTCAAGGAGCTCCCCCACTTTAACAATGCTTGTCTCTCTCACTTTCACTTTCCTTTTTGAAAAGTTTTGGGTTCCCCTCTTTATTTTTTTTTGTTTTTAAACTTTATAAAAGCACTCAACAGAAATAAATGACTCTCTAAAACTTCCGGGTTGTCTCCCTGGCAGCACTTTCTTTAAAGCCATTAAGCTAGGCATAAAGTGCTCAAGTAATGAATCCACCCGGTTCCCAAGGTATGTCAAAGCCAATTTGAATCAACAATGATTTGTAATTTAGTAGTGAGAACAAAGTAACATATATCAAGCAATGACGAAGTCTAACTCTCTTCCTATGCATCAGCATGTCATAGAAGAACAATTCATGCACATCAAGTAAAGGCCAATACATAGCATAAGCAGTTTTTTGCAATTCTATCATGTTAGAAACACAAAGAGGCGGAGATGTAGTTACTCTATCATAATAATTGCAAGTAGGAGCAGCAAGCACATGCATATTATAGTCATCAAAATTATCATGTGCAACGGTAAAAGGCAACCCATCAATATAATCCTTAATAAGTGCAAACTTCTCCGATATAGTATAGTCGGGAGAATTTAAAAAGATAATAAGACTATCATGTGTGGGTGCAATAGTAACAATTTCATGTTTAACATAAGAAACTATAGCGAGTTCATCTCCATAAGCATAATTCATATTGGCATCTTGGCCACAAGCATAGCAAGCATCATCAAAAAGGGATATTTCAAAAGAATCAACGAGATCATAGCAATTATCATAGCATTCATCCTTCGGTAAATTCGAAGGGAAATTAAACAATGTATGGAATAAAGAGTTACTCTCATTAGATGGTGGGAACGGGTGATCAATCCGCTCTTCCCCCTTTTGTTTTTTGCTCTCCTCCTCATGTTTTTCATCCAATGAGCTCATAATGTCATTAATTTCTTCTTCCGTAGACTTCTGCAAAATATTAGTCTCCTCTTGGACAGCGGAGGAGTCCTCAATATATGGTTTAATATAAGGATTAGAAGCATAATTATCATAGCAATATTTAAGTATGGCCAAAATTTTCAAATTTGTAGAGAGTAGTATCACACTCTTCAATAAAAGAAGCAATTTCACAAGTACCCCTAAAAGCAACAAATTTTTCAATTTGTTGAACATCATAGTAATTATAAACACCCTTGGTATACAAAGATACGATTTCATTATCACTAAACCCACATTGGTAAGGAAGGTGTTTCTTAGGGTCTTTAGAACAACAAGTGCAATCATATATTTCACATAAATTCCAAGCATAGCACTGCAAAGGTGAATTTGATCCAGTAAAAGTTTCCCTTTTTTAGATATGCGGTGTCACACATAACAAGCATGCTCATCTAAAGATTTGCCCTCAACTAAGCTAGTTGGGGTTTCAGTCCGAGCACATAGGGATCGAAGGTGATCCAAGTAAAAAAGCTTCAGTAGTGTGATAGATTTTGACTGGTTCTTCAACCATTGGTTCAGTAGGTACCACTATTTTTTTGGTATTTTGTGTTTCATATCCATTACTTGGTGATAAAGCAAACAAGCACGCACGAGAGTATTCACCCCATGCTATAATTCCCCGGCAACGGTGCCAGAAAAAGGACTTGATAACCCACAAGTATAGGGGATCAATTGTAGCCTATTTCATTAAGTAAGAGTGTCGAACCCAGCGAGGAGCTAAAGGTAGAACAAATATTCCCTCAAGTTCTATCGACCACCAATACAACTCTACGCACGCTTAACGTTCACTTTACCTAGAACAAGTATAAAACTAGAAGTACTTTGTAGGTGTAACGGGATAGGTTTGCAAGAATATAAAGAGCACGTAAATAAAAACTAAGGGCTATTTTAGGTAAAGAAGCAATAAAGTTAGTATAGCGAGTGTGGAAAGTGGTGGTAGGAGTTGCAAAATTGTCCCTAAGCAATTGACTACTTTACTAGACCGATAGCAAGTATTATGTGGGATAGGCCACTGCTAGCATGTCATCCCTGACTTGAAATTCTATGCACTTATGATTGGAACTATTAGTAAGCATCCGCAACTACTAACGTTCATTAAGGTAAAATCCAACCATAGCATTAAGATATATTGGTCCCCCTTCAATCCCGTATGCATCAATTTCTATGCTAGGTTAAAACTTCTGTCACTCTTGCCCTCCAATACATAGTCCTATCAACATACAACTAACCCTATGGTGTGATCCACGCGCGCGCTCATATGATGGGCACCAAAGGACATCAACATAACCACAAGCAAATTAAACCAATCATATCAATTCACCAATTACCGATAGGACAACGAAAATCTACTCAGACATCATAGGATGGCAACACATCATTGGATAATAATATGAAGCATAAAGCACCATGTTCAAGTAGAGGGTACAACGGGTTGCGGGAGAGTGGACCACTGTAGATAGATGGGGGAAGGTGATGGAGATGTTGGTGAAGATGACAGAGGTGTTGGTGTAGATCGTGGTGATGATGATGACCCCGGCGGCGTTCCGGCGCCATCGGGAGAGAGGGGGAGAGAGCCCCCCTTCTTATTCTTCCTTGACCTTCTCCCTAGACGGGAGAAGGGCTTCCTCTCTGGTCCATGGCCTCCATGGCGGTGGAGGGGCGAGAGCCCCTTCGAGATTGGATATGTCTCTCTCTCTGTCTCTACGTTCCAGATTCTGCCCTTTCACCGTTTCTTATATTTCCGGAGATCCGTAACTCTGATTGGGCTGAAATTTGGACACAATTTTTATCTGGATATTAGTTTTCTTGCGGCGAAAGAAGGGCACCAACCGACTTACGGGGTGTCCACGAGGGCCCAGGGCGCGCCTGACCCCCAGGACGCGCCCCTGCCTCGTGGCCCCCTAGGGCATCGTCTCGCGTTGATTCTTCTTCCCAAAAATCACATATATTCCAAAAAAATCTCCGCCAGTTTTATCCCATTTGGACTCCGTTTGATATGGATTTTATGTGAAACTAAAATATGCAACAAACAGGAACTAGCACTGGGCACTGGATCAATATGTTAGTCCGAAAAATAGTATAAAAAGTTGCCAAAAGTATATGAAAGTTGTAGAATATTGGCATGGAAGAATCAAAAATTATAGATACGACGGAGACGTATCACGAACGCGCGCACGCTCGCCTTCTCCTCTCTCCGGGCCCTCTGGTCGGTGACTCATTGGCCTCCCCCTGCCCCCAGGCAACAGCAACCCTCTCCCACCTCGTTCGTCACCGACGCCACCGCCCTTTTTTGCCGGCGACTCTGCCAGCTGTCGCCGCCTCCACATCCGCCCAGCAACGCCGCTCACTCCTCCCATCGCCCGCCACCGCCGTCTTGCCGCCGAGGAGCAGTCTGCTTCCCACCGCCGCTTCCCCAACCGCATAGCCGCCCGCGACCAAGAGGTCGCCTCGCCGCCCCGGCCAGATCCTCACCGGCACGCTCGTTGGACACCGGTAGGGCATCTAGCTGGTCCGTGTGCGCCACGACTCCCCTCGCCGGCTGTCTCCTTCTTCGACGCCCGCAAGTTGTTCGACAGTTTGCCAAGGTACGAAAATGGACTCCGCCGACGAGTTCTTTTTTCACAATTTCTTTTGCGACTCCGATAATTCGTCCGACGACGAGGAGGAGATATTGGCTGTCGTGTTGGTCCATCACCACCTCAACAGCCAGCGGTCGTTGTTTCGTGGCTCCATTCCGGGCCACCTTCCGGCGTTGAATCACAACCGAGAGAGCGGGCATTTCCTTCTTTGCAAGGACTACTTTGATACAACAAACCCATTGTTCAAACATCAAAAATTCTGCCGCCGTTTCCGTATGAGTAGGCATCTTTTCAACCGTATTAGAGAGGGGGTGGTCGGCTATGATGACTATTTCGAGTGCAAAGAGGATGCCGTTGGCAAGATCGGTTTCTCCTCTTATCAGAAATGCACTGCCGCCATCCGGATGCTTGCATACGGAGTGCCCGGTGATCTCATTAACGAGTACGTCCGTATGAGTGAGTCTACATGCCTAGAGTCCCTGTATAAGTTTTGCAAGGCTGTTATTGCTGTGTTTGGCCCTGATTACTTGAGAGAGCCGACAGCTGAAGATACAACCCGTTTGTTGGTGATGAATGCTAGAAGGGGCTTCCCAGGGATGCTTGGCAGCATAGACTGCATGCACTGGGAGTGGAAGAACTGTCCTTCTACTTGGCAAGGGTAGTATAAGGGACATGTCAAGGCTTGCACTATCATATTAGAGGCCGTGGCGTCTCAAGATCTCCGGATTTGGCACTCTTTCTTTGGCATGGCTGGATCACACAATGATATCAACGTGCTTCAGCGCTCGCCGGTGTTTGCTAGGTTTGCCGAAGGCAACAGCCCACCGGTGAACTTTACTGTCAACGGACACAACTACGACAAAGGATACTACCTGGGTGACGGTATCTATCCTCAGTGGATCACTATTGTCAAGACAATACCCAACCCTGTCGGAGAGAAGAGGAAAAGATTTGCCCAAGAGCAAGAGAGTGCCAGGAAGGATGTCCAGCGTGCCTTTGGTGTTTTGCAATCTCGATGGGGCATTGTTCGGTATCCTACTAATACCTGGAGCACGCAGAAACTGTGGGAGATGATGACTGCTTGTGTGATCATGCATAATATGATCGTAGAAGACGAGCGCTCGGAACGTCTGTACGATTAAGGGTTTCAGTTTCAGGGTGAGAATGTTGTGACTGAACATGGAGTAACGGCAACATTTGAACAATTCACCCAATTTCATGAAGACATGCGTGACTGAGAAACTCACGTGCAGCTGTTAAATGATTTGGTTGAGTATACGTGGGCTCATGTTGGCAACCAATAGATGTATCTTTTTTTATTCGCTTGCAAAACTATGTGAAACATTATTATTTGTATCCGGCTTGTAAAACTATAATATTTTTATTCAGTAAAACTATGTTATTTGACAATATGTCTGAATGCAAATCAATGTAAATACTGGACGGCCAGCCGGCCACGTCGGTACATATGGATCGACGCATTAGGTGTGCTGCTGACCCAAATCTAAAAAAGGGCGAACGCAGGGCGGACGGACGCAGGGCGGACAGCCGACCCAAACGAACAAAAAACGAATGAAATCACCGTTTGTTTGGGTTGACCCGTTGGAGTTGCTCTTAGCGCACCCAGCTCCCCCTTTGACGGCGTTCACAAACTTTGCAGAGATGCAAACATGCTGGAGCGTCGGCACCGGGCAGGTCGCACTGCGCACTACACATGCCATCGATCGCTTCCTCTGTTCTTGTCGTTCCGCCTTACCTCTGCATGCCTTTTGCAGATAGAAATGTGTTCCCTGATGCTCTGCCTTTCTTTCTCCAGAAGCAAAGGCATGCAGCTGGATCTGTTCCCTGATGCATCGCTACACGATTCTTGAGGACAATAATTTAGCACTCCAGCTAGAGGATTTGCTAACAACAAGGTGATGATTTTCTGGAGAATATCGACAGGGTTATGATGATCTTTGTGAGCCGATTTAGCAGCTGGATCGCAAAATCTGTTGGGCATAAGCCACGGCGATCGCGTCGGGCGTACGTGTGTGCACGCAGGACGGATCGGGAGCGTGGCGGACGCGGCCAGATGTGTGTGTCCATGCGTGCGTGCGTGCGGGCTGTAGTTAGTTGGCGAGAAAAGTGGAGAGATGACTGCGTCGGGCGCTGGACTCGGGATCACGTCGACTGTGTTTGTGCGCGTCGGGTGCGTGATCCAGGGAGCGTGCGACGTGGGGAAGTGGGTGAGCGGGGCTTGCGGGAGCGCGGCGCTATAAGCCTGTGCACGCCCATATAAGCTCACGGCCATCTCCACTTTGTAGCCAGCGGGGCTGGAGTTCGTGCTCAAGGAAGTGTGCCGTTCGTGCGGCGGCGTATGTGCGCCAGAAAACAACCAAGTCCACTGTGTCTTCTTGTTCCTATCTCCTTCCTCTGATCGTTCGTGCGAGAGGGTTCAGGTAGACGAGAGAGAGCTAGGATAGACACCAACATTTGGTATACAGAGCCACAGGTTCGGGGGCGACCGTGGCGTGCGTCCGCGTCCGCGGCGCGCACGGCGAGCGCGGCGGAGATGGAGGATGCGGCCATGGCGTCTGCGGCGAGCGCGGCGGACATGGACGCGTCGGCTGCGATGCGCGGCCATGCACGGTGATGCCGTGCGCGCAACGAGCAACGGTGATCGCGGAGACGAGGAGGCCGCGGAGGACCTGCGTGGTGGCGCAAAGGCTGCGGCGGCTCGGCGCGACGACCGTGAAGGCGCTGCGCTGCGGTTGACGGCGCAGCGGTGCAAGGGCAATAAGCGCGGCGACGAGCCGGACGCGACCAGTGCGTGTTATAGGTGCGCACCGGACGCGTCGGGCGCGTCGGGACCGCGGGAGTGGACCGCGTTGAGGCGCTGGACCTGGTTGCGCAGACCGCGTAAGTGCGCGACGGGAGCGCGGGCCGGGAGCGCGGGGATGTGGGGAGTGCGCGCGAAGGGCACGGCGGCACGGTAGCAGGCGTGGTAGCAACGTAAAGGCGGTGGCGGCTACAACGACGACGACGACGACGGCGGCACGGAGCGCGCGCTGCTGGCAGACGGCGGCGTCGAAGACGTCGGTCTTCTCTGAGTTCATGGCTTAGGGGGGTGAGTGTTCGGCATAAGCCATGGCGATCGTGTCGGGCGTGCGTGTGTGCACGTAGGACGGATCGGGAGCGTGGCGGACGCGGCCAGGTGTGTGTGTCCGTGCGTGCGTGCGGGCTGTAGTTAGTTGGCGAGAAAAGTGGAGAGATGACTGCGTTGGGCGCTGAACTCGGGATCACGTCGACTGTGTTTGTGCACGTCGGATGCGTGATCCAGGGACCGTGCGACGTGAGGAAGTGGGTGAGCGGGGCGTGCGGGAGCGCGGCGCTGTAAGCCTGTGCACGCCCATATAAGCTCACGGCCATCTCCACTTTGTAGCCAGCGGAGCTGGAGTTCGTGCTCAAGGAAGTGTGCCGTTTGTGCGGCGGCGTATGTGCGCCAGAAAACAATCAAGTCCACTGTGTCTTCTTGTTCCTATCTCCTTCCTCTGATCGTTCGTGCGAGAGGGTTCAGGTAGACGAGAGAGAGCTAGGGTAGACACCAACAAAATCGCCAAAACCTTGTGGTGTCGGCGGGGTGCATCCCTGTGCTTGCTTGCTGGATGGCATATTCGCCGGCTCCGTGTCAAGCATAAAACCTATCTGGTGCCTTGCCTTGCGGAGAAGCCTGCAAGACCCAACTATGCATACTTGCGTACACTCCTTTTGCCCGTGGAGGAGGAGCTACATAAAAGGGTCTCTTTCGTTGTCGTTCACTTTATTGCATGGTCACATTCTTTCCTTGTTCGTTTCAAAAAAGGATTCTTTTGCTAGAAAGAGTGCGGAAATTTTTTTTTTTTTGTGGCAAGAGTGCGGAAATTCAAATATGCATTGAGGAGCATGAATTTCCGGGTGCAAAAGAGAAATATTTTTCAATAGTGAAAAATCTGAAAGAATTTATTCGTGTGCTCCCTTCGTTTCCTTTTACTCCATGCATTAGATATTCAAGTCTTTTGTGCGCTTGTAAATTTTCGTGGAACAATGGATCTTGTCATTGCGTGAAAAAATAAATTTAGTGCTTACTTTTGGGGATTTTAGAGCAATTTTTTTCTCTCGGTGCATAATTTTTGTTTGTTATGGAAAACACTAGCGCATGGAGAACTCCAAAAATACATGCATAGGTTTTTCATTTGATATTTTAAGCATTATATATTAATGAAAAAAGTCCATGTTACTTCCCTGAACAAAGTGGATGGTTTACTTTACCCCTAATCTATTTGTTGGCTTCTTCTAGACCCCATACAAAACAAAACCGGACAAAACACCCCCCCCCCCCCCCGGCTGGTTTGTCTCCATTCGATGTTGATGTGGCACGGTCCAACGACGGTTTTGATCGGGGTGGGGCCTACTTGTCAGGTTGGACTGTTATAGAGCTGCCGTTCTCGTTGCGGTCTGGATCAGACAGTTCCCGTGGCAGGTTGTACGCGTCCTGGCCGAGGCGGAGGCGCGCACTGAAGTGGAGCATCTCGCGAACTGTGTGAGCGGCAGGCAGAGGACGTCATGCTGGGTGTCGTAGACGCAGAGTCGGTCGGAGAGGATTTCGGGGGGAGCTGGGCTCAAGGCGGCCGGAGAGGATTTCGAGCAGCGTAGACTTGACGGCACCGCTGGGTCCGATGATGGCAAGCAGCTCGCCGGGGCGCGCGCGGCAGCTAACGTTGCGAAGCACTAGGCGGCACCGGCTGCTGTAGCTCACTGGCGGAGATGCGGGCGCAGCAGGGTCGCCGGTGGCGTCAAGGAGGAGGTCGTCGGGCCTGCTCCATATCTTGAGCGGGTGAGGCAGGGCGGAGACAGTGATGCCCGCGGCCTCCACCTCGCACCTGATGCTTTCTACTCCTCCTCCGCTCTTCATTGATTCGCTCGCTAGCTCGTCGTCTTCCTTTTTTTGAGCCGGGCATAACCCCTTTCCATTACTTAGCATAACGAAAATACAAATAGTTTTAAGAGTTCAAAAGGAGACCTAGAAAGGGGAAGCGAGCTCAAAGCACCGCTGGGAAACCCACAATGAGCACTCGTCATCGAGTAGCTCACCATGGGGCGAAAACCCAACGACACCCTAAAACCAGCCGACTAACTCTAACCAGGAGAATTCCAACAAGTTTTAGGAGGGTTACTCCAGACATAAACCATGAGCCCACGCAGGGGCGAAAGGACTATTTTTCCAGATATAGTTAAGCACTCACGCAGGAGCAAACAAACTATCTTTCAGCAGCAAACGCTTCAGCTCTCAGTTTGAGGTTCCCCTCGGCGCTGCACATATCCGCATCATGTTCGACGCATTGGTCCTCAACATCTTGGCTCCGCGCTCCATCATCTCTCGATCATCTCCTGTCATCAAACCTGCCCAGTAGGTAAGAAAACCACATGCAAAGTAAACCACATCAAAAGGGGACCTCATCTGTTTAGACTCAAAGGTAACACTGTTACGATTAATCCACATCGCCCAACAGAAACCTGCTAGACCAAAGGTATAAAATTTCTCCCCATCAGGTAAAAACATGTAAGCCCATGAATAGTACTGCCAAAATGTTACTTGGACACAGATCCGTGCCCAGTACACAGCCTACAGTCCTCCAGAGGACTCTGGCCACAGGGCAAGTGAAGAAGAGATGCTGGGATGTTTCTCTCTCCGCACAGAAGGAGCAGGCAGGATTTCCCAGCCACTTTCGTCTATTCATCACATCTCTAGTTAGGATAGCGTCCTGAAACAGTTGCCAAAGGAAAATTTGAATTTTAAGGGGAATTTTTGCTTTCCATATCCACTTGTAGTTTGCCCCCGCCACATTTCTTTCCAAATATTCATAAATAGATTTCGTAGTAAACCTACTTTTCTTCCCCAAGGTCCAGACCACTTGGTCGGCTTCGCCAGTCATCGGCCAAGTCCCCACTATAGATTTGATATTACTCCATTGCTCAAGCATGGGAGGGTGGAGTTGCCTTCTAAAAAAGTTTTTTCCTCCACCCCTTCCCTGAACTTAGCAACCGTGATATCCTGATCATTGCAAATATCATAAATCATAGGAAACTGCAACTGGAGGGGAGGTTCATTGCCAACTGGATCAACCCATAGTCTAGCAAGATCTCCAGATTGTAAATTCACTTTTCTGCCAGCCAGGTAGTAATCTTTAGTTTTCATGATTGCTTTCCAGATTGGCGAGTCATTGAATTTAGTTTTGACAGAGGTCACCGTGTCTTGCTTAAAGTACTTGGCCCGGATCACATCCTGCCATAGCCCTTGTTTAGTTTCCAGCTTCCACCACCACTTGGTGAGGAGGCTTAAATTCTGTTTATGAAGATCCTTGACTCCCAGTCCCCCTTTCTCTTTGGATCTACAAATTCTATTCCATCTCACTAGATGGTATTGTTTACGCCCCTCATGTTCTTGCCAAAAGAACCGCTTACGGTGTTTATCCAGTTTCTCAATCACCCCTTTAGGAAGAAGGAACATAGACATGTAGTAAAAGACAATGCTAGTTAATGAGGAATTGAGAAGGATGAGCCTCCCACCCGAAGATGCTGCATTACCAATCCAGGATTCACAGCATTTAGGAACCTCTCATCCATAAAATCCCAGTCTATGCTACGCAAAGAAGAGAAACTGACTGGGACTCCCAAGTATTTCATTGGGAAATGTCCAATACTACAATTAAAGAGATCAACATAAAAGGAAAGGGTACTATCATCTCCACCGACATAGAGGATTTCGCTTTTCATAAAATTGATCTTCAGTCCTGACATAAGTTCAAACAGGTACAATAGAAGCTTCAGATTCACATCCGCTTCCTTATCATGTTCAAAACATATTACAGTGTCATCTGCATATTGCAGGATAGCCACACCCCCTCAATCAAGTCAGGTGCTAAGCTCGTCAGCATTTTCTCTTTTTGTGCATTAAGAACCATTTTCGAGAGTGTCTCTATAGCCAGGTTAAAAAGGAAAGGAGAATGGGGATCGCCTTGCCGGACCCCCTTGTGACTTTGGAAATACGCACCTGTTTCATTGTTCAGTTTAATGCTCACCATGCCATTATGTAGGATTCGTTCGATCCATCCACACCAGGTTGCCCCAAAGCCACGATTACGATGACATTCTAGCAGGAAGTCCCAGTTTATCTTATCGTATGCTTTTTCAAAGTCCAATTTTAATACAATCCCACATTTTTTCTTTTGATGAGTGTGATGCAACACCTCATGTAGCGTGAGATTCCATCCATTATATTTCTATGCTTGATAAAAGCATTCTAGTGCTTGCTAATCAGCTTATCAGCAAATACCGCAACCCTATTGTCCAGAACTTTCGTGATCAGTTTGTATGGGCATCGTAGGAGGCATATTGGGCGGTACTGTTGTATTTTCTTTGCTCCATTCATCTTAGGAATCAGTGTTATGACACCATAGTTCAGGCGTGCCACATCCAAGGTATTGTTGTGGAACGCTTTGAATAGGTGCATAATATCGTTTTTAACAAATTCCCAACAGTGTTTATAGAATTCCACAGGGATATTGTCAGGGTCGGCCGCTCTGTTACTTTCCATACTAAACAAGGCTTTTTTAACTTCCTCTTCTGTAAATTCACTTGTAAGGATCAGGTTATCTTCTTCCGTAAGTTTTTCTTCATCCATCCAAGTATCAGGGGCAAGGTGAAATAAGTTTCCACTAGCAGGTCCAAAAAGATTTTTATAGTAGGCAGTGGCATGGTCAAGGAGATTTTGAGTCCCTTCAATAATAACTTCTCCATCAGTAAAGGAGTGTATCGTGTTTTTTCTCTTTCTGCCATTGGCTATTCGATGAAAATAGGTTGTGTTTTGATCCCCTTTAAGTAACCAATGCTCATTAGAGTGTTGCAGCCAAAAAAGTTCCTCATCTGCAAGGATTTCATTAAGCTCTATATTTAGGGTTGTCCTCCTCTCATATGATTCCGGGTCGAGGGGGCCTTCTTCTTCCTGTTTTTCTATTTTTTCCAACTCCTCCTTAATCCATTTTTTCCTCTTTCTAGCATGCCCAAAGGAATGTGCCCCCCACCCTTTATAATATTTCTTGAGGCGTTTCAACTTGATATTAAGGATATCGATAGGATCATCAGAATGCACAGTTCTTTCCCAAATCTTTTTAGCCGTCCTAAAGAAATCCTCATTCTTAAGCCAGCTCAGCTCGAATCTGAATTCGCGCTGCCGGGTGGGATTTTTTCTAATAGGGTTCGTCGACAGCAACAACGGGTTGTGGTCTGAGACATCTCGTACCAACTTACGAACTGTAACCATAGGGAATAGATCTTCCCAAGTAGGGTTCATAAGGATTCTGTCCAGTTTCTCCAGCATAGGGTGTTTTTGCTTATTGGACCAGGTGTATTTCCCCCCTCCCGTATGAATCTCTCTAAGGTTCAGGGACTGAATGATAGCGTTGAAGCTATCTGTATATTGGGAGTAGGTTAATTTTTTATTCTTGTCACCACTTTCACGTAAAATATTAAAATCACCACCAACCACATAAGGATTACTAATCGTGGCACATGTCGTAGCCAATTCTGCAAGGAAATCATTTTCTCTCTCTTTTTGGGCTGCCCCATATACCACCACTAGGGTCCACACACATTTGAGGTTCACATCAAAGACAGTAGTCTGCATAAGGAATTCACCCCCGATCAGGAAATAATCTCCAAGGTTTCTCTCCTAGTCCCACACAATATGCCTCCAGACTTACCAATCGAAGGGATCCAGTTCCAATTGAACTTATCAAGAGGGTCAATTTTTCTAAGGAGTTTAGGGGTGAAATTCTTCTTCTTAGTTTCCTGGATACCAAGGAAGTCCAGGGAATGATCTTTTACTATATCAGCGAAGCAGGTAGTCATCCCTTTCTTACCTGCTCCCCTGCAGTTCCAAAATATACCATTCATTTTTTCTTTTTGACACCCCCCTGCCTGGTGTTTCTACTAGGAAGCAGAGTAGATCCACTGGCAACATTTTGCAAGGAAGCCCCCTCTTTTTGACTTCTAGTGCAAGGTCTAGCTATCACCACATTAATCTTTCTCTCTCTTTTCTTCCTAGATCGGACCACAACAAAGTTATCATTATCCACATCACCATTATCCTCCCAGTTCATATTAAGAGGAGTCTGGTCCCCTTTTGCATTAGTTAATACCAAATGTCCCCCACCCACAGAAGGTTGAGTCTGTTTGTCCTTAACAGTTTCCACATTTCTACATTTTTCTAATTCTCTAATGATATCAACATTAGTAAAATCAGCATCTGGGATGTTTACCCCCATTTTCACAGCTCTAAGAATAAGTTCAGGATGAGATAGCGTATCAAAAGAGTTGGGGACTCGAGGAGTACCTTCGATGTCTCTCTTTTTTGCAGCTTCCCTGGCCTTTTCGTCAACCCTCTCCATCTTGTTCTGTGCATTCCTCAGACTGAACCGAAGATTTTCTTCAGTGACCAGGGGAGGAGCAGGGATCATTTCAATATCCCCCTCCATATCAGGAAACTCCACTCTGTATTCATTATTTTTGGCTGTCTTGGCCTCCCCAACCACCTTCTCAACTTTTTCATCCATTGTCTCCTGATTGAGGGAATCTAAAAACAAGGTCGTGTGCAGTGACTCATCAGATTCCACACTCTCCTGTGACTCCCGAATAGGGTCCTATTTTCCCCCTGGGAATGCAGGGAGATTTCCCTCCAAGCCCAGTGGAAAAACTACCCAGGTTAGCTCCAGGAGTCGACAACAAGGAATTTTTCATCTCCATATTTTTTTCACGAGGATTAGAGGAAGCTTGAACAACTTTTTTCTCTCTATTAGGATCCCTCACCAGAATCTGATCCACTTCATAAAAGAAATCATAAAAATGATCACCAAGCACAGCCTCTGCGACTGCAGGAATCTCCTCCACATTTCTACAACCAATCCGGACCCCGACAGATGCCGGACGGTGCAAGGTAGCAGCATCTACTTCCAAAGGAACATCCACCAGCGAGGCAACATAAGCCAGATTCCTATTACTCCTTTTGTCCAGAGGGATATTGCTAATTTTGACCCAAGCTATTTCCATAACCCCTTTAGCCCCAACAGCAGATGACCATTTAGTAACATGAATAACAGCCCCGCTAGTTTTAAGAGTGATTTTCCCCACATAGCAAATTTGGGCCACTGCTCGAGGATTAGGAAAGCGCACTACAAAGGTCCCTGGTCCTATTTGCATGAGCTGAACAGCGCCAATCAGTAGCTAAGTAAGCAGATAAATCAAGTTCCACTTGTCTAGTAGATGTTTCTCCCTCTACAATCGTGACCACAATGTTATTAGCCCTCTCTTTAAGCTGGTTGGCAGAGGAAGCGTCATGGATATAGTAAAACCCTTGCACTTTGCCCTGGAACTCACACATCGGTGCCACACATTCCCATGGCAGAAATTCAGTACAAACAGAAGCAAGGTGTCCTAATTTGCCGCATCTTTCACAATATGCTTGAGGGCATCGAATAGGAGGATGTTCATAAGACTTGCAAATGGGGCAGGCAATGGGTTTTTTGGACGGAGGCACCTGAGCAGGGTTTTGTATTCCCTGTATGTGGCATCGAGGTGAAGAAGATTGATGCCCGGTGGAGATGCCGCCAGATTCGGACGATTCCTTGGCCTTCTGCACCCAGATCCCGCCGTCTTGGTCGCGATGCTTGGGCGCCGACGCCTCGTCCCACCGCGAGGCGCCCTCCGAGGCCGGCACAATTGTGGAGGATGTAGAGTTGGTGTGGCCGCTTCCCTCGTCCCGCTTCCATGAGAACTTGTTGCGGTCGCCTCCGCGGCCGTTGCCATGGCCAGGTTGCCGCCCTCCCCCGCGGTTCGCATGTCCCGCTCCGCCCCCTCCATGGTTCCCGTGCCCCACCTCGGTCGCCATGGGAGGAGGTGGTACCTTAGCGGTCGCGACCTCCGCAAAGGATCTGGGATCCCCTCCGACCTTGCCCTTCCACCACTCGAACGACTCTGAATTTCTCGATCTAGGGTTTTTCTCCGCCGCCCAGAAGTGGGAGAATGATTCCTCTAGGTCAAGGATCGGGCGAAGCGGGGGCTTTATACCAGTGTTTCCCACCTGCCGATGGGGATGGATGGCCGTATCAGCTCCCACGTGGCTTGCATCCTTCATTGGCGGGCGGTGAGTGGGGCTTGGGTCCGTTTCGCCTGGACTTGGCCCACGCACACGCAGCCCCGTGCCCTTCCCGTGTACCGCATTGCCACATCCCTCGCCCCGCGCCTCCTTCGTCGGTGTAGCTCTCGCTGCCGGTAGTCGATCTCGAATCTTCGCGAAATGACACGGGAAGGAAACAATCTTGCCGATGTCGACGATTTCCCCTGCACGGAGAAACCGCGCGTCCACCGTAACTCCGCGCCTGTCCGAGAGAACGAGGCGGAGAGCGTCTCGCCGTAGCGTGAGCACGCCGTCGGAGAAGGAGACTGTGCGTGTGATAAGATCGGCGGCGAAGGAAACCCGCCATCGCACATCCTGTTCGTCGCCAGTCGTGTTGCTACTCGAGCACGCCATCGGTCCTACTCGACGGATATGTGCGTACCTACATACCCCGTTCCCGCCTGGCTCGTCGTCTTCCTGGATGGTTGCTAGTAAAGGTGGTGCTTCACCTGCCGGATGCATGGAAGACGATGAGCTTCGTGGTTGCTAGCTTTACGGTTTGTGTTGGCTGAAGCTCGGGTGAAGCTTGGATGATTCATGATTGGGCTTGGCTGAGCTTAGTTTGGCTTGCTCGGTGGGCGTACATGGGCATGGGAGTGTGAGATTGGAGTGGAGTGGCACATGATGATACCATGTACGTGCTGGTCTTCTTGGAAGGTGGCGGGCGCCGCTGGGGCTGACGATGGCGAGCAGAGAAGTCCTTGACCCTGGCGTCCGCGATGCGGGTCAGGGTGAGGTCGTCGATGAGCGTGTCGACTGTGGTGGGGTCGTATGCGTCCGAACCGAGGCGTCCGAAGGCGTGCGCTGAAGTGGAGCGTCTCGCGGCGCACGATGAGGAGCGGGAAGAGAACATCGTGCTGGGTGACGTAGCCGCAGAGGCGGCGCAGGGCCACAGTGTCGACCGGGGAGCCATTGACGCGGAGGTCAGTAGGAGGGGAGGAGCTCGGCTTGAGACGGTCGGAGAGGATCTCGAGCAGCATGGACTTGCCGTCTCCGCTGGGCCCGACGATGGCGAGCAGCTCGCCGGGGTGGGCGTGGCAGATGACGTTGCGGAGCATGAGGCGGCACCGGCTGCTGCCGCATACTGGCGGAGGGGCATGTGCAGCAGGGCCACCGGCGGCATCAAGGAGAAAACGTAAACGTCGGCTATTTGGCATGGTCGTCAACTCCTCGAAGCATCCCTGCTCCTCGTCCCGGTCTGCGTTCGCCTTGCTGCACCCCCGTACCGTCGTGCTCCTGCTCGGTTGCTCCTACGCGCTGTAGCGCTCTTGTACGCCGCCGCGCTCCGCATTGGCATGCTCGTCCCCGCAGGTTGCAGCGTTGCGCCGCCCCACTGGCGCACCTGCGCATAGCTGGTCTTCCCTGGTCGCAATGGCAGCTCATAACAGTCCAACCTGACAAGTAGGCCCCACCCCGGTCAAAACCGTCGTTGACTGTGCCACATCAGCCTCGAATGGAGACAAACCAGCCGGGGGGTGTTTTGTCCGGTTTGGTTTTGTTTGGGGTCTAGAAGGAGCCAAAAAATAAATCAGGGGTAAAGTAAACCACCTACCTTGTTCAGGGGAGTAAAATGGACTTTTTTCTATATTAATCAAGTCTTCGTCTAGTTTGTTTTCAACTTTTCGTATTGAGAAGGGCATGCAGCTATGGTTTTTGTGCCTCCAGTCGACGTCGCCACCGGTCTGCATGGTCTCCTATGGTCTTAGGGCCATGAAGGCGTGGTGGATCTCGGCCCTTGCAGACTGTAGGGCTTCGTTTTGGATGTTTCTTTCGAGTTTTGTTAGGGTTTGTGTTCTGCCCAGAGAGGCCAGGCGGTGGTGGCTCTTGAAAGATGGAATAAGATTCTTCCCTCCTAGCCCATGTTACAGCGGTGCTTCTAGTATCGTCGGAGGACGTGTGGGGGTTTGTTTGCGGCATATCTCACGGGATTTGGTCGATATTTGTCTTTAGTGAATCCACGTGGATCTGTTCTTCGTTCGTGTGTGTTCGTATGTTTACAGCTTGAATTCTTCTGATTCATTGCTTCAGTGCTTGTAGTTGTCGTTAGGTGGTCTACGGTACTAAATATAATTTTTGTTACCGTACTATCTTTACTGTTGATGAATATATTAATAATTTTTCTTGCAAAAAAATAAAAAAATCAAGGGTTCATCCAGCGAGCCCATGCTCCTCTTTGCCATTTTGGCATATTCACTAAGTTCGACTCTCCGTCGTTGCAACCATAGTTTAGGAAATTGGATTTGTCCGATTAAAAATCTAAACAGGCATGCGTGCTAACAAAGTGAGATTGTTGAAAGAGTATCTCTTTTCTCCTCCACAAGCAGCCCCTTCTCCGTGCCGCCACCAGTCCGCCCCATCTCCGTAGGCCTATGAGCCATGGAGGTGCGGAGGATTTTGGCACCCTGCCGGCGGGAGGGATTTTGATTTCATTCTTGTTAGAGCAGCATGGACTTGCCGTCTCCGCTGGGCCCGACGATGGCGAGCAGCTCGCTGGGGCGGGCGTGGCAGATGACGTCTCCTGGGGGCGAGCCGGCGATACAATCGGCGCTGGGGGCGGTTTTGCATCCAGTCGTCGCCCCCAACTCGCTCCCAGGCGCCGAAATTGGTCCATTTTGCAGCCCCATTTCGGCGAATAAAGGGCCTATATGAGCGAGAATAGGCCCATATTCGGCGTGGTTCGCCGTGTCTCGGCGTTCAATTATCAACACAATTTTTTCTTACCACATATTTCATCACAAAATCAAATACTTCAACAAAATAGTACAACAACAAATAGTTCGATACAAATTATATAGTTCAACAAATAAAAACTCGTATTTCATCACACAGCGTCCCCTTTGAGCCTCCATAGGTGCTCAATCAGATCTTTCTGCAGTTGATGATGCACCTGTGGGTCTCAGATCTCCTGACACATACTGAGATAGGTAGTCCAAGTTGCCGATAGCTGGTGATCAACTTCGGCTAGAGGACCCTGCCTGTAGTATGGTTCAGTGTCAAACACTGGGTCTTCTTGCTCGCTCTCGATGATCATGTTGTGCAAGATGACACAACAAGTCATAATCTCCCACATTTGATCTTTGGACCACGTCTGAGCGGGGTACCGGACAACAGCAAATCGAGATTGGAGCACACCAAATGCCCGCTCGACATCCTTCCTGCACGCCTCCTAAATCTTCGCAAACCAGTCGTTCTTGCCTCCTGGCACAGGGTTTGAGATGGTCTTCACAAATGTCGACCATCTCGGATAGATGCCATCAGCTAGATAGTACCCCTTATTGTAGTGCCGCCCATTGATCTCGAAGTTCACCAGAGGAGAATGACCTTCAACAAGCTTGGCAAAGACAGGAGAGCACTGCAGCACGTTGATGTCATTGTGAGTTCCTGGCATACCAAAGAAGGAGTGCCAAATCCAAAGGTCCTGTGTGGCCACCGCCTCAAGCACCACACTGCAACCGCCTTTGGTGCCTTTGTACTGAAGGAAATATGCCCTAGAGGCAATAATAATGTTATTAATTTATTTCCTCATATCATGATAAATGTTTATTATTCATGCTAGAATTGTATTATCCGGAAACATAATACTTGTGTGAATACATAGACAAACCAAACGTCACTAGTATGCCTCTACTTGACTAGCTCGTTAATCGAAGATGGTTATATTTCCTAACCATAGACATGTGTTGTCATTTGATTAATGGTATCACATCATAGGAGAATGATGTGATTGACATGACCCATTCCATTAGCTTAGCACCCGATCGTTTAGTATGTTGCTATTGCTTTCTTCATGACTTATACATGTTCCTATGACTATGAGATTATGAAACTCCCGTTTACCGGAGGAACACTTTGTGTGCTACCAAACGTCACAACGTAACTGGGTGATTATAAAGGAGCTCTACAGGTGTCTCCAAAGGTAAATCTTGGGTTGGCGTATTTCGAGATTAGGATTTGTCACTTCGATTGTTGGAGAGGTATCTCTGGGCCCTCTCGGTAATGCACATCACATAAGCCTTGCAAGCATTGCAACTAATGAGTTAGTTGCGAGATGATGTATTACGAAACGAGTAAAGAGACTTGCCGGTAACGAGATTGAACTAGGTATTGAGATACCGACGATCGAATCTCGGGCAAGTAACATACCGATGACAAAGGGAACAAAGTATGTTGTTATGCGGTCTGACCGATAAAGATCTTCGTAGAATATGTAGGAGCCAATATGAGCATCCAGGTTCCGCTATTGGTTATTGACCGGAGACGTGTCTCGGTCATGTCTACATTGTTCTCGAACTCGTAGGGTCCGCACGCTTAAGGTTTCGATGACAATTATATTATGAGTTTATGCTTTTTGATGTACCGAAGTTTGTTCAGAGTCCCGGATGTGATCACGGACATGACGAGGAGTCTCGAAATGGTTGAGACATAAATATTGATATATTGTAAGCCTATATTTGGATATCGAAAGTGTTCCGGGTGAAATCGGGATTTTGCCGGAGTACCGGGAGGTTACCGGAACCCCCCGAGAGGTATATGGGCCTTAGTGGGCTTTAGTGGAAGAGAGGAGAGGTGGCCAGGGCTGGGCCGCGTGCCCCTCCCCCCTAGTCCGAATAGGACAAGGAGAGGGGGGCGGCGCCCCCCCTTCCTTCTCTCTCTCCTCTTTCCCCCTTCCCGAATCCTATTCCAACTAGGAAAGGGGGGGAATCCTACTCCCGGTGGAAGTAGGACTCCTCCTGGCGCGCCCTCCTCCTGGCCGGCCGCACCCCCCCCCCCCTTGATCCTTTATATACGGGGGCAGGGGGCACCCCTAGAAACGAAAGTTGATCCACGTGATCATATTCTTAGCCGTGTGCGGTGCCCCTTCCACCATAATCCTCGATAATATTGTAGTGGTGCTTAGGCGAAGCCCTGCGACGATAGTACATCAAGATCGTCACCACACCGTCGTGCTGACGGAACTCTTCCCCGACACTTTGCTGGATCGGAGTCCGGGGATCGTCATCGAGCTGAACATGTGCTAGAACTCGGAGGTGCCGTAGTTTCGGTGCTTGATCGGTCGGGCCGTGAAGACGTACGACTACATCAACCGCATTGTGCTAACGCTTCCGCTGTCGGTCTACAAGGGTACGTAGATCACACTCTCCCCTCTCGTTGCTATGCATCACCATGATCTTGCGTGTGCGTAGGAAATTTTTGAAATTACTACGTTCCCCAATAGTGGTATCAGAGCCAGGTTTTATGTGTTGATGTTATATGCACGAGTAGAACACAAGTGAGTTGTGGGCGATATAAGTCATACTGCTTACCAGCATGTCATACTTTGGTTCGGCGGTATTGTTGGACGAAGCGGCCCGGACCGACATTACGCGTACGCTTACGCGAGACCGGTTCTCCCGACGTGCTTTGCACATAGGTGGCTTGCGGGTGACAGTTTCTCCAACTTTAGTTGAACCGAGTGTGGCTACGCCCGGTCCTTGCGAAGGTTAAAACAACACCAACTTGACAAACTATCGTTGTGGTTTTGATGCGTAGGTAAGATTGGTCCTTGCTTAAGCCCGTAGCAGCCACGTAAAACTTGCAACAACAAAGTAGAGGACGTCTAACTTGTTTTTGCAGGGCATGTTGTGATGTGATATGGTCAAGACATGATGCTAAATTTTATTGTATGAGATGATCATGTTTTGTAACCGAGTTATCGGCAACTGGCAGGAGCCATATGGTTGTCGCTTTATTGTATGCAATGCAATCGCGCTGTAATGCTTTACTTTATCACTAAGCGGTAGCGATAGTCGTGGAAGCATAAGATTGGCGAGACGACAACGATGCTACGATGGAGATCAAGGTGTCGCGCCGGTGACGATGGTGATCACGACGGTGCTTCGAAGATGGAGATCACAAGCACAAGATGATGATGGCCATATCATATCACTTATATTGATTGCATGTGATGTTTATCTTTTATGCATCTTATCTTGCTTTGATTGACGGTAGCATTATAAGATGATCTCTCACTAATTATCAAGAAGTGTTCTCCCTGAGTATGCACCGTTGCGAAAGTTCTTCGTGCTGAGACACCACGTGATGATCGGGTGTGATAGGCTCTACGTTCAAATACAACGGGTGCAAAACAGTTGCACACGCGGAATACTCAGGTTATACTTGACGAGCCAAGCATATACAGATATGGCCTCGGAACACGGAGACCGAAAGGTCGAGCGTGAATCATATAGTAGATATGATCAACATAGTGATGTTCACCAATGAAACTACTCCATCTCACGTGATGATCGGACATGGTTTAGTTGATTTGGATCACGTAATCACTTAGAGGATTAGAGGGATGTCTATCTAAGTGGGAGTTCTTTAAGTAATATGATTAATTGAACCTAAATTTATCATGAAACTTAGTACCTGATAGTATCTTGCTTGTTTATGCTTGATTGTAGATAGATGGCCCGTGTTGTTGTTCCGTTGAATTTTAATGCGTTCCTTGAGAAAGCAAAGTTGAAAGATGATGGTAGCAATTACACGGACTGGGTCCGTAACTTGAGGATTATCCTCATTGCTGCACAGAAGAATTACGTCCTGGAAGCACCGCTGGGTGCCAGGCCTGCTGCTGGAGCAACACCAGATGTTATGAACGTCTGGCAGAGCAAAGCTGATGACTACTCGATAGTTCAGTGTGCCATGCTTTACGGCTTAGAATCGGGACTTCAACGACGTTTTGAACGTCATGGAGCATATGAGATGTTCCAGGAGTTGAAGTTAATATTTCAAGCAAATGCCCGGATTGAGAGATATGAAGTCTCCAATAAGTTCTATAGCTGCAAGATGGAGGAGAACAGTTCTGTCAGTGAGCATATACTCAAAATGTCTGGGTATAATAATCACTTGATTCAATTGGGAGTTAATCTTCCAGATGATTGCGTCATTGACAGAATTCTCCAATCACTGCCACCAAGCTACAAGAGCTTCGTGATGAACTATAATATGCAAGGGATGAATAAGACTATTCCCGAGCTCTTCGCAATGCTGAAAGCTGCGGAGGTAGAAATCAAGAAGGAGCATCAAGTGTTGATGGTCAACAAGACCACTAGTTTCAAGAAAAAGGGCAAAGGGAAGAAGAAGGGGAACTTCAAAAAGAACAGCAAGCAAGTTGCTACTCAAGAGAAGAAACCCAAACCTGGACCTAAGCCTGAAACTGAGTGCTTCTACTGCAAGCAGACTGGTCACTGGAAGCGGAACTGCCCCAAGTATTTGGCGGATAAGAAGGATGGCAAGGTGAACAAAGGTATATGTGATATACATGTTATTGATGTGTACCTTACTAATGCTCGCAGTAGCACCTGGGTATTTGATACTGGTTCTGTTGCTAATATTTGCAACTCGAAACAGGGACTACGGATTAAGCGAAGATTGGCTAAGGACGAGGTGACGATGCGCGTGGGAAATGGTTCCAAAGTCGATGTGATCGCAGTCGGCACGCTACCTCTACATCTACCTTCGGGATTAGTATTAGACCTAAATAATTGTTATTTGGTGCCAGCGTTAAGCATGAACATTATATCTGGATCTTGTTTGATGCGAGACGGTTATTCATTTAAATCAGAGAATAATGGTTGTTCTATTTATATGAGTAATATCTTTTATGGTCATGCACCCTTAAAGAGTGGTCTATTCTTATTAAATCTCGATAGTAGTGACACACATATTCATAGTGTTGAAGCCAAAAGATGCAGAGTTGATAATGATAGTGCAACTTATTTGTGGCACTGCCGTTTAGGTCATATCGGTATAAAGCGCATGAAGAAACTCCATACTGATGGGCTTTTGGAACCACTTGATTATGAATCACTTGGTACTTGCGAACCGTGCCTTATGGGTAAGATGACAAAAACACCGTTCTCCGGTACTATGGAGAGAGCAACAGATTTATTGGAAATCATACATACAGATGTATGTGGTCCGATGAATGTTGAGGCTCGTGGCGGATATCGTTATTTTCTCACCTTCACAGATGACTTAAGCAGATATGGGTATATCTACTTAATGAAACATAAGTCTGAAACGTTTGAAAAGTTCAAAGAATTTCAGAGTGAAGTTGAAAATCATCGTAACAAGAAAATAAAATTCCTACGATCTGATCGTGGAGGAGAATATTTGAGTTACGAGTTTGGTGTACATTTGAAACAATGTGGAATAGTTTCGCAACTCACGCCACCCGGAACACCACAGCGTAATGGTGTGTCCGAACGTCGTAATCGTACTTTACTAGATATGGTGCGATCTATGATGTCTCTTACTGATTTACCGCTATCGTTTTGGGGATATGCTCTAGAGACGGCCGCATTCACGTTAAATAGGGCACCATCAAAATCCGTTGAGACGACGCCTTATGAACTGTGGTTTGGCAAGAAACCAAAGTTGTCGTTTCTGAAAGTTTGGGGCTGCGATGCTTATGTGAAAAAGCTTCAACCTGATAAGCTCGAACCCAAATCGGAGAAATGTGTCTTCATAGGATATCCAAAGGAAACCATTGGATACACCTTCTATCACAGATCCGAAGGCAAGACTTTTGTTGCTAAATTCGGAAACTTTCTGGAGAAGGAGTTTCTCTCGAAAGAAGTGAGTGGGAGGAAAGTAGAACTTGACGAGGTAACTGTACCTGCTCCCTTATTGGAAAGTAGTACATCACAGAAACCTGTTTCTGTGACACCTACACCAATTAGTGAGGAAGCTAATGATAATGATCATGAAACTTCAGAACAAGATACTACTGAACCTCGTAGATCAACCAGAGTAAGATCCGCGCCAGAGTGGTACGGTAATCCTGTTCTGGAAGTCATGCTACTAGATCATGATGAACCTACGAACTATGAAGAAGCGATGGTGAGCCCAGATTCCGCAAAATGGCTTGAAGCCATGAAATCTGAGATGGGATCCATGTATGAGAACAAAGTATGGACTTTGGTTGACTTGCCCAATGATCGGCAAGCAATTGAGAATAAATGGATCTTCAAGAAGAAGACTGACGCTGACGGTAATGTTACTGTCTACAAAGCTCGACTTGTCGCAAAAGGTTTTCGGCAAGTTCAAGGGATTGACTACGATGAGACCTTCTCACCCGTAGCGATGCTTAAGTCTGTCCGAATCATGTTAGCAATTGCCGCATTTTATGATTATGAAATTTGGCAAATGGATGTCAAAACTGCATTCCTGAATGGATTTCTGCAAGAAGAGTTGTATATGATGCAGCCGGAAGGTTTTGTCGATCCAAAGGGAGCTAACAAAGTGTGCAAGCTCCAGCGATCCATTTATGGACTGGTGCAAGCCTCTCGGAGTTGGAATAAACGCTTTGATAGTGTGATCAAAGCATTTGGTTTTATACAGACTTTTGGAGAAGCCTGTATTTACAAGAAAGTGAGTGGGAGCTCTGTAGCATTTCTGATATTATATGTAGATGACATATTGCTAATCGGAAATGATATAGAATTTCTGGATAGCATAAAAGGATACTTGAATAAGAGTTTTTCAATGAAAGACCTCGGTGAAGCTGCTTACATATTGGGCATTAAGATCTATAGAGATAGATCAAGACGCTTAATTGGACTTTCACAAAGCACATACCTTGACAAAGTTTTGAAGAAGTTCAAAATGGATCAAGCAAAGAAAGGATTCTTGCCTGTGTTACAAGGTGTGAAATTGAGTAAGACTCAATCCCCGACCAATGCAGAAGATAGAGAGAAAATGAAAGATGTTCCCTATGCTTCAGCCATAGGCTCTATCATGTATGCAATGCTGTGTACCAGACCTGATGTGTGTCTTGCTATAAGTCTAGCAGGGAGGTACCAAAGTAATCCAGGAGTGGATCACTGGACAGCGGTCAAGAACATCCTGAAATACCTGAAAAGGACTAAGGATATGTTTCTCATATATGGAGGTGACAAAGAGCTCATCGTAAATGGTTACGTTGATGCAAGCTTTGACACTGATCCGGACGATTCTAAATCGCAAACCGGATACGTGTTTACATTAAACGGTGGAGCTGTCAGTTGGTGCAGTTCTAAACAAAGCGTTGTGGCGGGATCTACATGTGAAGCGGAGTACATAGCTGCTTCGGAAGCAGCAAACGAAGGAGTCTGGATGAAGGAGTTCATATCCGATCTAGGTGTCATACCTAGTGCATCGGGTCCAATGAAAATCTTTTGTGACAATACTGGTGCAATTGCCTTGGCAAAGGAATCCAGATTTCACAAGAGAACCAAGCACATCAAGAGACGCTTCAATTCCATCCGGGATCTAGTCCAGGTGGGAGACATAGAGATTTGCAAGATACATACGGATCTGAATATAGCAGACCCGTTGACTAAGCCTCTTCCACGAGCAAAACATGATCAGCACCAAAGCTCCATGGGTGTTAGAATCATTACTGTGTAATCTAGATTATTGACTCTAGTGCAAGTGGGAGACTGAAGGAAATATGCCCTAGAGGCAATAATAATGTTATTATTTTATTTCCTTATATCATGATAAATGTTTATTATTCATGCTAGAATTGTATTATCCGGAAACATAATACTTGTGTGAATACATAGACAAACCAAACGTCACTAGTATGCCTCTACTTGACTAGCTCGTTAATCGAAGATGGTTATGTTTCCTAACCATAGACATGTGTTGTCATTTGATTAATGGGATCACATCATTAGGAGAATGATGTGATTGACATGACCCATTCCATTAGCTTAGCACCCGATCGTTTAGTATGTTGCTATTGCTTTCTTCATGACTTATACATGTTCCTATGACTATGAGATTATGCAACTCCCGTTTACCGGAGGAACACTTTGTGTGCTACCAAACGTCACAATGTAACTGGGTGATTATAAAGGAGCTCTACAGGTGTCTCCAAAGGTAAATGTTGGGTTGGCGTATTTCGAGATTAGGATTTGTCACTCCGATTGTCGGAGAGGTATCTCTGGGCCCTCTCGGTAATGCACATCACATAAGCCTTGCAAGCATTGCAACTAATGAGTTAGTTGCGAGATGATGTATTACGAAACGAGTAAAGATACTTGCCGGTAACGAGATTGAACTAGGTATTGAGATACCGACGATCGAATCTCGGGCAAGTAACATACCGATGACAAAGGGAACAAAGTATGTTGTTATGCGGTCTGACCGATAAAGATCTTCGTAGAATATGTAGGAGCCAATATGAGCATCCAGGTTCCGCTATTGGTTATTGACTGGAGACGTGTCTCGGTCATGTCTACATTGTTCTCGAACCCGTAGGGTCCGCACGCTTAAGGTTTCGATGACAGTTATATTATGAGTTTATGCTTTTTGATGTACCGAAGTTTGTTCGGAGTCCCGGATGTGATCACGGACATGACGAGGAGTCTCGAAATGGTCGAGACATAAAGATTGATATATTGGAAGCCTATATTTGGATATCGGAAGTGTTCCGGGTGAAATCGGGATTTTATCGGAGTACCGGGAGGTTACCGGAACCCCCCGAGAGGTATATGGGCCTTAGTGGGCTTTAGTGGAAGAGAGGAGAGGTGGCCAGGGCTGGGCCGTGCGCCCCTCCCCCCTAGTCCGAATAGGACAAGGAGAGGGGGGCGGCGCCCCCCTTCCTTCTCTCTCTCCTCTTTCCCCCTTCCCGAATCCTATTCCAACTAGGAAAGGGGGGAATCCTACTCCCGGTGGGAGTAGGACTCCTCCTGGCGCGCCCTCCTCCTGGCCGGCCGCACCCCCCCCCTTGATCCTTTATATACGGGGGCAGGGGGCACCCCTAGAAACGAAAATTGATCCACGTGATCATATTCTTAGCCGTGTGCGGTGCCCCTTTCCACCATAATCCTCGATAATATTGTAGCGGTGCTTAGGCGAAGCCCTGCGACGGTAGTACATCAAGATCGTCACCACACCGTCGTGCTGACGGAACTCTTCCCTGACACTTTGCTGGATCGGAGTCCGGGGATCGTCATCGAGCTGAACGTGTGCTAGAACTCGGAGGTGCCGTAGTTTCGGTGCTTGATCGGTCGGGCCGTGAAGACGTACGACTACATCAACTGCATTGTGCTAACGCTTCCGCTGTCGGTCTACAAGGGTACGTAGATCACACTCTCCCCTCTCGTTGCTATGCATCACCATGATCTTGCGTGTGCGTAGGAAATTTTTGAAATTACTACGTTCCCCAACATGTACATCCCCTGCCAAGCAAATGGGCAATTCTTCCATTTCCAATGCATGAAGTCGATGCTTCCAAGCATCTCAGGAAATTCTCTTGCTGCATTTTGTGCTAGGATCCGAGCAGTGTCTTCCGCATTGGGTGTTCTCAAGTATTGTGGTCCAAACACTGCCACCACTGCCGACAGAACTTGTAGAAACACTCTATGCTGGTGGACTCGGCCATGCGCCAATAGTCGTCGAGTGAATCACCGGGAGCTCCATATGCAAGCATCCTCATTGCTGTCGTGCACTTCTAGATGGAGGTGAATCCAAGAGCGCCGGTGCAATCCTTCTTGCACTTGAAGTAGTTGTCGAACTCCCAGATGGAATTCACAATCCTGAGGAAGAGCTTTCGGCTCATCTGATAACGGCGCCGAAATGTTTTCTTGCCGTGAAGTGGAGCATCGGCGAAGTAGTCGGATTAGAGCATGCAGTAGCCTTCGAGACGATGCCGGTTCTTTGCTTTCACCCGCCCAGGCGCCGAGCCACCTCGTCGCGGCTTTTCATTGCTCGCCAGCAGCTGGGCGAGGGCGGCGAGCACCATGAGATGCTCTTCTTCCTAGACGTCGGCCTCGTCTTCCTCCTCCAGCAGTGCGGCGAGTGCTTCCTCGTCATCTGAGTCCATCGCCGAGGCAGGCAAATCGCCGAACACTTTGCGCCCGGTAGGCGTATACCCGCCGTTAAACTGCTCCTCTGCGGCCGAAAACGGCGGCCGGAAACACCCAGCTGCTGTTGGAGGGGCTGCCACGGCGAAGCGCTGCTATTTTTCCGGCGGGGAATGGCTATCTAGCGGTGAAGGGCGGCGGGCGGCGCCGGGATATAGCTAGTGGTGGCCGAGGGCGCGGGGGGTGGGAGGCGAGTCGGGGAAGAAAACCTTGACTTTTCCCCTGACGATGTGGGCCAGCCATGCTTTTCCCTTGCGCCGGAGCCCCCAACTGCTCCCCAGTGCGCCGGATTCGGCTTGTGACCACCGGGCGGAAAAAAGGGCCGTACCGGCGATTTTCGGCGTCATGGGGGCGCGACCGGGATGTTTTTTTCGCGCCGGCGCCGAAAAAGTGACCTGGGGGGCCTGTTGGGGGCGCGGCTGGAGATGCTCTTAGATTCACTGTCTTAATTGAGGCTATGTGCCGCCGACGATGTCTCTTAATAGGAATCATCCCCCCCCCCCCCACACACACATTCTATCCCGCCTCGATGGTGCATCTAGCATCGTTGTAGGGTATATGTAGGTGTGTTTACGCCGGATCTTGTGGGATTTGGTCGGCGCTAGTCTTAAGTGAATCTGTTTGGATCTGGTCTTCGTTCATTTTAGTTTGAGTATTTACATGTTCGATCCTTTTGATCTACGACTTTCTTCATCGACGATAATTGCTACTCTGGTGCGTTGGTCCTATGGGGCCTTAGCACGACGACTTTTCGCTGTCACTACAACAAGGTTTGCCTGACTCCAGTGACGAGGGGGCGTTGACGGCGGCGCGTCTTTGGCTCGCTCCAGTGCTTGTAGTCGTCGCTAGATGGTCCACATATATGGTTGCAATTTTTATTACCTTTGTTGTTTCTTGTACTGCCATGATTGAAAATGAATAAATTGAAAGTTTTTCGAAGAAAAAAAAAGCTAAACAGGAGCCTTGTCGGGTTTTATAAGATACATATATCTACATTTGAATAATGATGTACTCCTATCAACTAAGAATCGAAACCCTAAACCCGACCCATCACACGCCAAAGGCCCAATACCAACTTATTGATCGATTAAATTCAATATTATGTGTATTTATTTAATCAATGGTCATTTTTTAAATAAAATTAGTTGGAATATCCATCGGTTTGGTTGTCGGTCTGTTTCTTAAACTATAATCGCAACTTTGGCACATTGCTTACTTTATTGAAAACAACAATAATTTTTAAAACTAGGGAGATTTAGTTTAAAAAGTAAACCCTGCAATATTACAAGTATACATCATATGTAAAACAAACATCAGTGCGAATTTTTGGGACCTGTGTCTAGGCGAACCCGATTAGGCAAAAATAATAATTAAAAATACATAAAAAGAACTTTGTTGGAACAAGCATTGTCAATTGTATTACTCATGTGTACAGGTTTTGGATAAAATGACTTGTGTTGTATTGTTGGCAAAAAAGACAAAATTGCAAGTACAAACTGTGTGAATAGTAAGTTTAATATAGTATCATTTTTGTTTCTATCAGTTCAGAATACCATGAAAGTCATTTTGCCGTGGAACTTTACACACGAGTAATACACTAGACAATGCGTGTTTTGAAAAAGTTCATAAATATTTGACAATTTTTTTACTATTTTTAATTTTCTTTTGCAAATCAGGTGCACGTGCACCCATGTACCGAGGTGTATTTTCGAAATAAGCGGCTCGTTGAACTTTTTTGAAATGAGGCTCCTTGAATTAGAAAGGTCAAGATTCAGGGATCTGCCAATAATTGAGGAAGACAAATTATTTGTGTCCATTTTCATATGTGTGGACGGAGACGATGCATATCGACATATCATTCACGCGTCGTTTTACTACAGCAACATGCAGGACATGCTCTCGTCTTCTCCGATCTGATCTGATCCGACCCGATCAATTAGCTAACAAACTGTATGGCTAATTAGCAGTGTTGCTCCTCTCTGCTTTGACCGCCCAACCAAACATATTGATGAGTGACGATGACCGATGCGTGCTGGGTGCTGCTGTAGCGAGCCGGAGCATAAAAAACAGTCATTCTGAGATGACTGCAATACTTCCTCTGTCCTATAATATAATCTCTTCGTCTCAAAATGTAAAATATTTTTTTGATACTATCATAGTGTAAAAAACGTCTTATATTTGGGATGGAGGGAGTAGGTTGCTGTTACAAGGAAAATACACTTCGGTTCCTGATTGTATATACACCTTATATGAAGAGTTTTTTTTAATAATTAAACATAAAGTCAAAATAGTTCAGATTTTTTTAAATAAACTTGACTTACTTTTACACTAGTATGTAAATTTCCACGAAATAAAAATCAACGTTAACTTCACAACGAAAAAGACAAAATTTATTTGCTATTACAAGTCACTATTCACACTATTTTGGTCAAAATTTTGTCTTTTTTGAAAAGAAGTCAAAGGGAGATTTTTTTTTGTGAAAATTTTCTCACAAGTACAATGTAAGGTCAAGTTTATTTCAAAAATATTTTCAGAATTTTTTGACTTTTTATTGAATTACTAAATTATTTTTTCATATAGGGTGTATATGTCCCCATAGACCAAAAGTTCCCCTCCGCTATTACAATAAATACATACTTATATAAGAAAACTAATAATCAGATGCGTATGTGGTTATTATATACTACTTTTTTATTGTAAAATATACTAAATCAAAGACACTTATTTTGAGACGAAAAGAGTACATTGGATGAGTGTGAGACCTATTCAAATAGTGCAGGTACGTGTGATCCATGCACCGACGCCAAACGATGTACGAGCACTTGGTTGCGTCGTTTCTTAAGTTTCCACTGTTTGGCTTACTTCATGGTGCTAACTGTTGGAAATATGAGCAATTTACCAAATAATTTTATTAAAAAAATACTAGATAACGCATGATTAATATAGTAGAGATAAAATAAGTCATGCATTCTGACAGAGAGAAGGTAAATAGCTTTTGCATATATGAACTGTAGCCTATCATATCTAAAGCAGACAGTATAGCAAGTAGCATATATAAAGTAGAACCTATCATGTGTAGGACAAGGACTAGAACAAGGAACTGTGGCAGAACCTTTAACAGGAAAGACAAGAACACGTACGGGACAGCAGCAGCAGAAGCACTGGACTTGGGGTCGGTGTCCTCGCCTGCCATGTCGTCGAGGAGGTCGTGGACGTCGGGGAAGAAGTCGTCGTCGACGACCGGATCATTCGTGATGAAGCAGCCAGTAGTCGCGCTGAGCGCTCCCCAAAAACCTTATCACCCTTCTCCCGTACAGGACTCAAAAGGTGCGGTTTCGGAGGCCTACTGTCCCGACCTGCGGTGCACGTCGCAAGACGGGATGGGGAAGAACGTAACAGCAGCGCAGTGGTCAGAACTTTGTGGCGAGAGGAAGATGAACTTCTGTTGTGTCTCTCTGGAGAGGAGCGACCTCTCTTATATAGGCACAGGAGAAGGACGCGAAGAGGCTGCCGCAGTAGGTGAAGCAATGAAAGGAGACGAAGTGAACAGGCAGCGGCCGAAGAGGCGCGTCGTTCGAATTCAGTGTCCACTACAGAAAACATTTCAACTCCCACGTGACCTTTCGTATACCCGTCCTGCGTGGCAAAAATTTAGATATCGGCTCGGCTCATTCCCGCAACCCGCGGCGCATCGTGACGTGGCGAGACGGGCGGCGGAGGAGGAGCGCGCGTGGATATCCCTCTTGTTCTCATGCTCGTACAAGTGGGGAAAGAACCTCCCTTATAAGGAGGTCCAACTCCCACTAAACTAGCAATGTGGGACTAAACTTTAGTAGTATCCTTTGCCTTGCACAAATGGGCTAAGTGGGCCTCTAGGATTTATTAGGAATTTCTGAAATAGTTATTGGGCTGCTCAAAATAGACTAAATTCCAGTAATCCCCCACCAGATCCCAGAGGCACACAGAAATTTGCCTTTGGTTCCAAAACACTGTATTATATACCAGTACTGCAGTGGAGACTGTTAAGTTGAACTTCCACCTATAACTCTATGCTACACTAGTAAGCAACTTGAACAGTGGACTGGGCCTTGAACTGCAAGTTTTCTGTGAATCTAGCTTCACATAAAGCCTTGATCGATACGTGGCTACCGTGGATCTTCCCCGTGGGTGGAGCTTATGTGTCATACTCCGTGACCTTTCATGAGTTTACTAGAGAGAAGCCTACTCTCATAGATTGCGACGTTTGACAATCAGACTCATATAGGTGTGTTCTTCAAAAGATGTTCTGCAGGATAACATCTCTGCTTAAATAAGCCACTTAGAACACATTAAGATATACATCGACCTGCCATGCAGATTAGGAGAGTATTGCATCTTCATGGAGTGGTATTGTGAATAGTAAGGATACTCTCCTCTCAGTTGACCAACAGCTTGTCTTCCACATTTAATTCACGGGGTCTTCGATCACAAAGAATAGGTTACCACTGTGAACAACTCATATTGCGGGTCTCATACCCATCTCCCTCGATGCATTATCTATCATATTACGTGATAGACCCTTGGTAAAAGGATCTGCCAGATTTTTAGACGTTTGGATATAATCCAACGCAACAACTCCGGAGTTTTTCATTTTCCTGACAGACTTTAACCTTCTCTGAACGTGTCTTGATGACTTCATGTTATCCTTTGAACTGCTCACTTTCGTGATCACAGTTTGATTGTCGCAGTTCATAAGGACACCCGGTACAGGTTTCTCAACAACCGGCAAGTCATTCAAGAGCCGGCGAAGCCAATCTGCTTCAACCGTAGCTGTATCTAGTGTTGTGAGTTCTGCTTCCATTGTTGACCTCGTTAAGATGGTCTGCTTGCAAGACTTCCAAGAAACAGCGCCACCTCCATGAGTGAATACATAACCGCTCGTGGCCTTTATCTCATCAGCATCTGAGATCCAGTTTGAGTCACTATACCCTTCAAGCACCTTTGAATGCCCGGTGTAGTGAATTCCATAATTTGCAGTGCCTTTCAAATAACGCAAAACTCTTTCTAGAGCTTTCCAATGCACATCTCCTGGTTTTGAAACAAACCGACTCAGTTTGCTAACAGCAAAAGAGATGTCAGGTCTTGTAGCACTGGCTAAGTACATAAGCGAGCCAATAATCTGAGAATACTTCAATTGGTCTCTCGCAATTCTTTGATTCTTTCGAAGCAACACACTAGCATCATATAGTGTTGGAGAGGGCTTGCAGTCACTATAGCCAAAGCGACTCAAGATATTTTCCACATAGTGAGATTGAAGCAATGTAATCCCACCATCATCGTCTCTCAACAACTTGATGTTCACAATGACATCAGCCACTCCTAAATCCTTCATCTCAAAACAACGAGATAGGAAATCCTTGACCTCCTTAATAACATTCAGATTGGTTCCGAAAATCAGTATGTCATCAACATACAAGCACAGGATAACTCCCTCGCCCCCACCATGGCGATAGTACACACATTTGTTAGCTTCGTTCACAACAAAGCCTGCAGCTGTTAAAGTTCTTTCAAACTTCTCATGCCACTGTTTGGGTGCTTGCTTAAGTCCGTACAAAGACTTCAACAACTTGCACACTTTCCCTTCCTGGCCATCTAGTACAAACCCATCTGGTTGTTCCATATATATTTCCTCGTTCAACTCTCCATTTAGGAAAGTAGTCTTAACATCCATTTGATGAATGAGAAGACCATGCGAGGCAGCTAGTGAAAGTAGAACTCGAATAGTGGTCAGTCGAGCTACAGGTGAGTAAGTATCAAAGAAGTCTTCACCTTCCTTTTGGGTATAACCCTTAGCCACGAGCCGAGCCTTGTACTTTTCAATAGTACCATCAGGCCTAAGCTTCTTCTTGAATACCCATTTGCATCCTATAGGTTTGCACCCATAAGGACGATCAGTTATCTCCCAAGTTTCATTTGCCAAGATGGAATCCATCTCGCTACGAACCGCTTCCTTCCAGTAGTCAGCATCTTCAGATGCATAGGCCTCTAAAATAGAACTGGGAGTGTCATCTATGAGGTACACAAAAAAATCATCACCAAAGGACTTTGCAGTCCTCCGTCTCTTGCTCCTAATAGGAACTTCATTGTTCTCCTCCACAGAACTTTCAAAGTGTTTCATCGAAATTGTAGGTTCGGTAATTGTAACTGGTTCCTGATTCGATGAACTAGGCATATCCTGATTAGATGAGGTAGCCATATCCTTCATGGGAAAGCTATTTTCAAAGAAAGTCGCATCATTCGACTCCATGATCGTACCGACATGCATGTCAGGTACCTCAGATTTTACAACCAAGAATCTATAGCCAATGCTATGAAAAGCATATCCCAGGAAAACACAATCCACAGTCTTTGGTCCAAGCTTCCGCTTCTTTGGAATTGGAGCATTGACTTTCGCCAAACAACCCCATGTTCGCAGATAAGAGAGTTTTAACCTTTTCTTCTCCCATTCCTCGAATGGAGTTATCTCTTTGTTCTTTGTGGGGACTCGGTTCAGGACATGACATGATGTCAATATCGCCTCCCCCACCCTGCCTTGGAGAGACCCAATGTTTCTAACATGGCGTTAACCAAATCAGTTAGAGTACGATTCTTTCTTTCGGCCATCCCATTTGACTGAGGTGAGTAGGGAGGAGTCCTCTCATGGATTATACCATGTTCCGCACAAAAAGCATCAAACACATTGGAAAAATACTCTCCACCACGGTCGGACCTAAGCCTCTTGATTGTTCGATCAAGTTGGTTTTCCACTTCAGCTTTATAGATCTTGAAAAAGTTCAAAGTCTCATCCTTATATTTCAGAAGATACACACGGCAGTATCTAGTGGAGTCATCAATTAACGCCATGAAATATTTCTTTCCATCTTTTGTCAATATACCATTCATTTCACATAGATCTGAATGTATGAGCTCTAGTGGTGCAAGATTTCTTATTTCCGCAGTCGTGTGAGACTTACGAGGTTGCTTAGCTTGCACACACACTTGACACTTAGATCCCTTGATGGTGGTGAAACTAGGGATTAAGTTCAACTTCGCTAGTCGTGACATGCAACCAAAGTTAACATGACAAAGACGTGAATGCCACACATTGGATTCACTATTGTTGCAAATATGATTAACAACTTTATTGCAAATGTCTGATAAGGATAAACGAAACAAGCCTCCTGACTCATATCCTTTACCAACAAAGGTTCCATACTTGGATATTACAAATTTATTCGACTCAAAGATAAGCTTGTAGCCATCTCTACACAGAAGAGATCCGCTAACAAGATTTTTATTAACGGAGGGGACATAATGCACGTTCTTCAGCCGCACGATCTTCCCCGAAGTAAACTTCACATCGACCGTGCCAACACCACGAACAGAAGCACTTGAACCATTGCCCATCAGCACGGTTGAAGTCCCTACGGTCTGATAAGACGAAAACATGGAAATATCACCGCATACATGCACATTAGCACCCGTGTCAATCAACCAGTCAGGAGAATGACATACTGAAAGAATAGTGGGAAATATACCATACCCAGCATCCTTCATGTCAGTGTCTCCAATGACAACATTAGCGGTCTTGCCGCCTTTCCCAGGATGACGCTTGTCATAGCGATTAGGGCAACTAGGAGCCCAATGATCAGGATCCCCACACACATGACAAGCACCTTTCTTCTTGCCATTCTTCTTCTTGAAATTTGTGTGTTGCACAGCCTTGTTCTTCCCATCAAACTTTGCTTTTCCATCAAACTTGCCCTTGTTCTTGAACTTGTGGGGCTGGAAGTTCTACTTCAGTACCACATTGGCACTAGATCCTCCCTCAATACCTCGAGCACGTGTGTCCTTTGCTCTCGCCTTTTCTTCCACATCAAGAGTGCCAATGAGATCCGGGACGGAAAACTCCTGCCTCTTATGCTTCAGCAAGGTAGCAAAGTTCCTCCATGAAGGAGGAAGCTTAGTGATGATACCTCCGGCAACAAACTTGTCCGGTAGCATACAACTGAAGTGATCAAGTTCTCTAGTAAATGACTGTATCTCATGAGCTTGCTCAACCATGGAGCGCTCTTCAGTCATCCTGTAATCATAGAATTGCTCCATGATGTACAGCTCAGTGCCAGCATCTGAGACCCCAAACTTGGCCTCGAGTGCATCCCACATATATTTTCCATTATCAATTGACGCATAAGCATCAACTATGTTCTCACCAAGAACACTCAAGAGAGCAGCCTTAAACAGAGTATCCATTTTCTGAAGAGCTTGTGCCTGTTGAGCATCAAACTCTCCTTCAGGTTTGCCGAGAGTGGCGTCATAGCAACTCATGGTTTGAAACCATAAGACTGCTCTCACGCGCCACCTCTTATAGTGGATACCCTCAAATATAGGAGGTCTCATGGAAGCAGCAAAACCACTTGGGGTAAATTGCCTATAATAAGGTTTTTGGATTGTTGGAAATATGAGCAATTTACCAAATAATTTTTTAACAGAAATACTAGATAACGCATGACTAATATAGTAGAGATAAAACAAGTCAAGCGTTCTAATAGAGAGAAGGTAAATAGCTTCTGCATATATGAACCGTAGCCTATCATATCTAAAGCAGACAGTATAGCAAGTAGCATATATGAAGTAGAACATATTATGTGTAGGACAAGGACTAGAACAAGGAACTGCGGTAGAACCTTTAACAGGAAAGACAAGAACACGTACGGGACAGCAGCAGCAGAAGCGCTGGACTTGGGGTCGGTGTCCTCGCCTACCATGTCGTCGAGGAGGTCGTGGACATCGGGGAAGAAGTCGTCGTCGGCGACCGGATCGTCCGTGATGAAGCAGCCAGTAGTCGCGCTGAGCGCTCCCCAAAAACCTTATCACCCTTCTCCCGTACAGGACTCAAAAAGTGCGGTTTCGGAGGCCTACTGTCTCGACCTGCGGTGCATGCCGCAAGTCGGGATGGGGAAGAACGTAGCAGCAACGTAGTGGTCGGAATTTTGTGGCGAGAGGAAGAGGATCTTATGTTGTGTCTCTCTGGAGAGGAGCGACCTCTCTTATATAGGCACAGGAGAAGGACGCGAAGAGGCTGCCGCAGGAGGTGAAGCAACGAAAGGAGACGAAGCGAACAGGGAGCGGCCGAAGAGGCGCGCCGTTCGAATTCAGTGTCCACTACAGAAAACGTTTCAACTCCCACATGACCTTTCATGGCGTGGTGTGGCGTGGCGTGGCGTGGCGTGGCGAGGCGGGCGGCGGAGGAGGAGCGCGCGTGGATATCCCTCTTGTTCTCATGCTCGTACAAGTGGGGAAAGAACCTCCGTTATAAGGAGGTCCAACTCCCACTAAACTAACAATGTGAGACTAAACTTTAGTAGTATCCCTTGCCTTGCACAAATGGGCTAAGTGGACCTTTAGGATTTATTAGGAATTTCTGACATAGTTATTGGGCTGCCCAAAATAGACTAAATTCCAGCACTAACTGGGGCAAAAGGCGCAAATTTGATCCGAAAGCGAAACTATTTCATAAACTAAACTGTGTTTTAAAACATTTCATCCAGTTGTGTGCAATGTCTGACAGCAAGGCGATGCACTCTAACATTTAGACGCCATACATGTATAACGTCTAGCTGTAAGGAATTGCACTATACTGTGCAGCGTCTAGTTGTAAGGAGTTGCATAGTAGAGTGCAGCGCTTAGCTGTCGGGCTCTGCACAAAAAAATTAACGGTGTGAACTTTTTTCGAAAACAGTTTAGTCTTGAGGTCAAATTTGTTACTGGAGCCTATTTCATTACCCTCCACCCCCAATCGCCAATGGTCGAAAAAATCGATTCCAAGAGTCATGCCCATGACTCCATGAGTGTAGTTGGTGATCTGGATCATGAGGACCAACGTGTTGGTTGGTGGAGTGATGAGTTGACGAATGGCAACGGCAACGGGGCCAGCAGGGTACGTTCACAGGAGATCTCGGCGGTGGCAGGTCACGTTGCCGTGCACTCGAGTGCACACCGTAACGACCCGACATTCTCCACCGTCACGTGAAGTCCTGCCTAGATCACGGACGCAAAGAAACGAAAAGAAACAAGAAAAAGTCACGCACGGTCACTGCTAAAGCCACCTCCATTCGTACACACGGCCATATAAACCTCAGCCTTCCTTATGCCACCGCTCTCCTCCTTTCTCTCTCTCTCTCTCTACTCTTGTCTGATGGAGTGCAAGGCGGCGAGCGAGTCGCCCTCGTCGGCCCCCTCTTCTTCCATGGACAGCTGCGGCGCCGGCGGGCCGCGGGCGACAGTCTCCACGGCGTCGTCCTGCTACCGGCCGGCGATCGGCAGGGGCCTAAGCACGGACCTTCACCTCGGGCTCAGCCTGCGGTCATGCTCCTCCTCCTTCCACACGGCCGACGGCGTCTCCGCTTCCACTCCAAGGTCTCTCTACAGACTCGTAATTTTATCTAAAAATTTAACCTTCTTGTTCATCATTTGCATCGGTCGGTCTCTGGCTCCTCTCTGCACATCAACCGATGCATCGATCAACCCGTTTCTTAGGAGCACCCTGACGACGACGACGACGATGAGGCCAACGGCGCCGTCGTCTGATCCGGCGCACCAGAGAGGAGGAGGCGGCGGCGGCCATGGGCAGCGGTCGCTGTTTGTGAAGGTGTACATGGAGGGCGTCCCCATCGGCCGGAAGCTGGATCTGCTGCTGCTGGACGGCTACGACAGACTCCTCGCCGTCCTAGGCCGCATGTTCAAGGCCTCCATCATACGTACGTACGCGCCTAATAACATTCATATAAATCACCACAACAAAATTTAACTGTCCGTCCATCGATCATGTACTACTTCTTCTCTGATATTCAGTTTGTTTTTCAATCTAGATCCGGATACTGTCGGCCGTGATCACCGAGTGGTTCTTGGGGAGAAGCAGGCTCGCCATGTTGTCACTTATCAAGACCAGGAGGGGGACTGGTTGATGGCCGGGGACGTACCGTGGGAGTATGGCTCCACTCTGAATTTCAGACATATCACTTCTTCCATCTTACAATAATTCCACAGAATTGAGTTTGAACTATCGACCAATGATGCAAAACGTGTGGATGATGCTTCAGGGAATCAGATTAAATTGCGCTCTACATCTTTGTCGAACTTATTTCTAGAGGATCTTTGTGGAGATCTTAAATAATTATTTTCCTTCAATAATTCTTTGGGCAGGCTATTCCTGGCGGGTGTGAAGAAATTGAAGATTGCAAGGGTGGACAGTAGCACCTCTGATTGATTCAACGAGGGCGACTCATGTGGCCTCCATTCCTGGGTGTGCTTGGATTTCATTAATTCATTTATGGGGGATTAAGATGAGATGGTTATTTCTTGGTGAAGTCGGCTGCTTCATAGTGTACAGTCTGCAAAAGTGTGGGACATATTCCTGAAAAAAAAGGAGCAACACATATATAATACCTTTTTCTAAAACTATTTCGCTTCAAATTTGATCGTTTATTTTCTCCTCTATGGCTGACACTATGAATATAGATCAAGTACCGGGCTTGCTAAAACTCAGTCAACTGGGATTTAACCAAGTCTTAGTCGACTGCATAGTCATTAGACATTTGCGTAGAGATTCATGCTGGACTGAGCACCGTCCAACAAACCCCGCAACATTTTGTCCCACCGTTTGCAATATATCCTTCTACCGGTTGCAGCATCTATCTTGCTGGTTGTAGTATATCGTCTCACCGGGCACAACATTTGCCCTCGTCAATTGTAGCACGTCGTCCCGCCAGTCGCACCATCCGCCATTGATGGTTGCAGCATTTAGTCACAACAAATGTAGCGTCTGTTGTCATTGCTCGCAACATTTTTCGTCACTAATTGTAGCATCTAGACATGCCACTCTTAACACCACAACTGATGTCACTCGACTGAGACTTTGTTAAGTCGACTTTGTTAAGTCTCAGTCGACTGAGTTCTAGCCACACCCATCAAGTATGCACCATAGGGAAGGAAAAAACTGACCCCCCCCCCCCCCCCAATCAGCCTAATATGAGTCAATTTGCACACAAAATTAGGAAAAGTGATACACATAACCCTTGTAGTGGTCGTTTACGTTGTATCCCACAATTTTTTTGTATTTTTTTTTGAAATCTTCAAGATGCCTCAACTGGCATACAAGTGTGCCACTAGGCGAGCTCCCCTCTTATAATCCGCTGCAATTGTATTAAAATCCTATTATAATACATCATTTTCTTTGTTTAACAAATTTTGCAAAAAAAAAGACCGCAACATTCCAAAAAAGCGGAAGCAACATATTTGTGCATACGCAATGAATCACTGTTTGATATAATAAAATCATGATAAAATGTTGCAACATAGATAGTTTAAGTAAAGAATATATTTCTATTTTTTGTAAGTGAAATAAAGATTTTTTGTTTTCAGAACATAAAGAGTTCAGGCGGAAAAGATTTAAAAGAATTTGTTACAAACAAAGACCCAAAAACATTGCGCACACACACCAATTTCCGTCTCGTACCGCAGTAGATAAAAACAGCGGGTGTAAAAGCATAACTCAAACACCCATTGATTTCTCTCCAATACCCAAGCATGTCCTCACTATCCTCGACCTTGTAGCTGACGTAACTGGCCAAATCTAACCCATCGGTGTTACATAGGACTCCAATACGAGATCAATGTTGCTTTTATCATGACCTCAACTCTAGGCCTGGTGTTAGCGTCTGATGTAGCTCCACTGCTAGATATGCAATGCATCATGGGCACAATAAGGTCTAGAGAAAGGAGCCTTGGCCTAAATAGAAGAGATGTCCCTAGAGAGAAAATGCAGGTGTAGAAGACTGTGTCGTGTAGGTTGGAGACGGTTATTAGAGTGCGACACTTGGATCGGAAGAAGGAACGAGAGAGCAATTGATCGAACATATTAACACCACGCGTGGCGCGAGCAATACAGAGAAGTGCATCATTACACAACAAAAAAAACATTATGTATATTTTTGCCGGAAATGTTCCATCTTTTTTTAGAATCATCGTCTACTTTTTATTGCATAATATTTCGAGGGATACGGGTAATAGATGACGGAGGCGTAAGCCAAACATGGCGGCTTGCCTCCAAAGACGAAGCTGCTTTAACTAAGTTGTGAGCTTTCATATTACAACTTCTTTTCTCATGCGATAATTGTGCATTAGCAAACATTCTCTGCTTGAGCACGAACTCCTTCACGATGGGTCCATAGCTGCATGGGTTCTCCTCCTTGATGTTTTGCACCACCTCCAGATAATCAGTGGTCACCTGTACATGTGAGACATTGAGGTCGAAAGCTAGGGACAATGCTTCATTGCAAGACACCGCTTCCAAACTCGCTGGATCAGTAAGCCCATCAACAACAATCGTTGATGCCCCAAGGAAAATTTCATTAGCTCTCTGCAAATCGCACTAGCTGCACCACGGTCTCCTGCCCAGGATAAACCACCATCCACGTTGATCTTAGCATAACATGCGGTCGGTGCTATCCAGACCCCTGGCTGAGTTGGCCGCGCAATTGCCCGATGACCTAATTCGCCTGCCATTCAAAGATCATCAAGGAATTTTGAATGAAGAGAAAAGTGCCCACAAAGCTACCATTACCTTCATTGCTTCCATGCGTGGCAGTTGATCAAGCATATCAAAGAGCCATAGCTTTAGGTCAGGTTGTTTGCTTGTAGCAACATAATCAACAATGTCTTCATCAAGGAGTGCCCAGACCCCCTTGGCTCCACGAGTCCGGCATCGCGCCACACACTTTGTAAACATCTGAATCTGCCATATTTTGGCTTTTTCTAACATCCTCCGTTGGCAGCGACACTCGTGCTAGCCGCCAAATGAATACGTTCACTTTTGTAGGAACCTCTATGTTCCAGAGTTTGGTCCATGTTTCTCGTAGGTTTTTCACATCCGAGCATGCTTTTTTATTTTCTACTTTCTAGCCAATCCTCCCGCTGCTTTTTTTATCAACCAACAGCTTGTAGGCAAAAATGTTGCATCTTGTTTTTTTTTTTTGAGGAAATGCATCTTTCTTTTTTGAGAGAATTTTTTTGGGGTAATTGTTTTGAGGGAATTGAGGAAATGCATCTTGTTTAAATGAAAGTTTTTTTAGCAACTAATTTTTTAGGCAACTTTTTTTTTTGAGAATTTTTTAGGCAACTAAATGGAAGTTCCAATACGGATTAGACCTGGGCCGTTCTCATGAATCGCAGTTTCTTGGGCTGGCTAGACCACCGTGACCGGTCCAATATGAACCCACAATGAGTTGGCTAAAAGAATGTGCACATTGAGTCCACATTAGATATGGGCTCTGAAATTTCTCAAAAAAAAAAAAGATATGGGCTCTGAAGTCCGTATTAGCCCCGTCCGCGGCGGAGCAGGCAAAAAGAGGACATCCGCCCTCGAAATCCCCAACCGCACGGCGGCGACGAACGGACTGCCCGGACGGCGATGAAGACGGTGAGCCTCGGCGCCCCGCGATCCTCCACTGTGAAGTTCCGCATGTACATACTCTCTCTCTCTCTCTCTCTCTCTCTCTCTCTCTCTCTCTCTCCGAGGAACCTTGGATCTGTTGGGGGATGGGGGAGGAGCTAACCGCGCTGCTGCGCTGGGCAGGCCGACGAGGGACAACCTGGTGCCGATACGCGTCGACATCGAGGTGGACGGCCAGCGCTACAGGGATGCCTTCACCTGGAACCCCCGCGGTACGGTGCCGCCTTTCCTGATGTTCCGGTCTTTTCTTCAGGTTCATCGGTCTTTGCTGATGTTTCCTGATGGTCTTTCCTGCGCCGTACAGATCCCGACTCGGAGGTCATCACCTTCGCCAAGAGGACGGCCAAGGAGCTCAAGCTTCCGGCCACCTTCGTCCCACAGATGCTCCAGTCCATCCAGGTACCACCGTTCTTTCTCAGCTTGCTTCATCTTTGTGGTTCATTTAGCATTGTTTGTATTGCTATTCTGCAATTGGACAGCTCTGTGGCTTACTACTAGTTGTGTCAATTATTTGTGTGTGTGTGTGTGCCGAAAAGGGGCAATTGGCAGAGTTCCGTTCCTACGAGGGGCAGGAGATGCAGGTCAAGGAGAAGATTATGCCCCTCAAGGTTAGCGTCTTTTGGTAACTGCAGACATGTGGACTGTTTCGGTGCCATTTCGTTTGAATTCACATGAATGGTATGTGCAGATTGACCTCCGAGTGAACAATACGACAATTAGAGATCAGTTCTTGTGGGTACGTGCACGTTTGTCGATAATTATTTATGTAGACTGTTTGCCTTATCAGGCTGTTCGAATGCATTATTAATTTTGACTCGGTTTCGCATCAACTTTAATGTACCAGGATATAGGCAACCTTGAAAGTGATCCTGAGGAATTTGCAAGGACGTTATGTGATGATTTGAACATTACAGATCCTGAAGTTGGGGTAACAATCCTTTAATTCTTGAGAGATTTGTATGATTTTATTTGAAACACTTATTTTAATGTAATCAAACAAAATAGGCAATTGATGCATCATGTTAAGGATGTCAGTTTTCTTCGCGATCCAGGCGCTATCTACACATTTAGGCTACACCTAAATCCCTTACCAAATATGGGAAACCTGTCACATTTCTTTTCAATAACTGAGCTACACGGAGATGCAACTATAGTTTTGACTTCCCTTAATCTTCAGTTTCATACCAGTAGTATTTGCATCAATAGACATACCATTAATTTATACCAGCACGCGCGTGATTTGTGCTCTACGAGTGGCCGCGTCACAGCCGTTAGATCGTGCATCGCTTCACCACGTGTGTGTGGGTGAGCACCGACAAGTGGGGCAGGGACTGTGGGGGCATAGTGCAACCTTGACCGTTTGTCTTCTTCGATCTCTCTCTCGAAATTTCTTCCAGTTCCTCTTTTCTCTTCTCATCCTCTCCTTCCTCAGCTCTAGGGTTCATCTCCCATATTTGCTACTCGTCAACGGGATCGAAGAGGCAGGGGGGCAGGGGGGAGGGGCTGTGGCAGAAGGAGATCGACGGCACTGCTGTTACTCGGCCTCGGTAGAGATTGGTGGGGGTGGAGCGGCGAGCTGGAACACACACACACGACGAGAATGTCCTTTTGCGGGGACGGGTGTTTGTTGGATGCTGGATGCGCTGCGTGGGAGCATCAAGGCAGAGGGTGGTCCTCCAATGAGGCACTGCCCAGGAGGGGAAAATACAGAGGGCGATGCAACACTAGGAAAGTGCAGGAGTGTTTTTTTGGTGCGCGGGGGGGTACTTTTCATTGTGCTTTGTATCCCTGCTGATTTGCCTCAGATTTTTTCAAGAAACGCCAGTCTGTAGTAATTTATTTGCCCAGATGTTTGGAGTTGCATCTGTTAACAAGTAGTTGCGTCGAGTTCTCCTTGAAAACTGGATGCCAGTATCATGTTAGTGGCCTGTTATCCTCTTCGTAGAAGGCAACTTCCTGACCTTGTTTGCCAACGAAATCAACAGACGTGGTGCCCTGTGATGCGCTTTCCGTGTGCTTTGTGCATTCCACCTCTCTTGTTTTCTTCCCTTTTGTTGCTGCAGCGCCTTGGATCTGCTACAGTGTTGTTTTCTTGTTGCCTCATTTTTTGCATGTGGCGGCGCAGGTATACCTGCGAGGGAGGGGGGGGGGGGGGGTGCAGCGGATTTCTTGCCTCTTTCTAGAGAGGGAGGGGGACAACTCGCCAGAAAATAGGGGACCTGGTCGCGTGGGGTTGCCTTTTTGGTTCTATTGTTTACAAAAGAAGGAAGCCACCTGATCGCGCTATGCACATAACATTTCCTACCTAGTATCGTTGTAATTTATATACATGGAACTTGAAATTTCCATTTAAACATAAGAATACTAACAAGTTGAGCGAGATTGATTGAAAGCGCTGTGCCAACTTGCGTACAAGATTTTTAGACATTGATGTTCCTACAGCAGCCTGATCGCGCTATGCACATAACATTTCCTACCTAGTATCGTTGTAATTTATATACATGGAACTTGAAATTTCCATTTAAACATAAGAATACTAACAAGTTGAGCGAGATTGATTGAAAGCGCTGTGCCAACTTGCGTACAAGATTTTTAGACATTGATGTTCCTACAGCAGCCTGATTCTTCTATTTTACGTTTGGAAGAATCTTGTAGATGTTTCGGCTTTAACCTTCATTATATCTATTGGTTCTGAAGCTTTGTTGAATTTAATTTATCTGTCCTAAAGTTTTGGATTTACATGTATATTTCTGGGATTTGACAGCAATTTGCACCGCTATCAAACTCAATTCTAACCTTTATTTGGTATTGTTGTTTTATGCATGATACATATTTATTATTAAATGGACATTTCTTATTGGTGTATAGATGGTGTGTAGTATTTCAGTAACTTTGTTTTACACTGATAAAATCATGCTAATTGATGTGCAGCCTGCAATAGCTGTTTGCATCCGTGAGCAACTTTATGAGGTTAGATATACTTCCTCTGCTATTTATCTTTACAATTTCATGAAATTTCTTTGTTGGTTTGTTTTTCAAGTAAATACCTGCAAAATTTGGCTTTCACTAGTTATTGGATAGGATAATTTGTTGGCCAACATGAATAAACAAACGACATGAACTTGACAGATTGCTAGCCAGACTGTTTCTGCTATGAGAGAAGCTAAAATGTCAAAGAAAAGGCGAGCACCAGAATTTGCCTCTAATAGGTTCGTGGAAGTGTCTACTGATGTTATTTTTGTTGAGTCTTCAGTTTTTAGTGGAACTACTACAGGACTGGCAAACCTTTCCAAACTATGCCACATCCCTTATTTACATGTTGTATCTGTTATTTTAAATGGTGTGCCCATGTTTTTGCAGTAAAGCCATGAACAACGCAGTGGATATGTTCAAGTATTTTGGGAGCAAAGGAAGCGTCATTCGGTAAGATCTGCTATAATAAAGCCTTTTATAGACATGACTTGTACAGTTTGGTTTTTATCACACTGTTTATTCCGCACTTATAGGGACTAAGGCAGGGATTTGTTGCAGCTCCGGCCTTCTATTAAAACTGTCTGTTTTGCATATATTAGGAAAAAGAAGGAGTGGTACCTGTACGAGCCTGTTGTAGATGTCGTGCCTAAAGAGGAAGCTGCAGTTGTGGATGCAAAGGAGCAGCTGAAATAAACTCTAGGTAAGAGAAGTAGGCCACACTGATCATTTATCATCATCAAACTCTATTTACTGTAGTGAATTTCATTTTGTTTTTGTCCAGAAGCTTTTATTTGTATTATACATTAAATTAGTGCTCTGACAGCAAATGACTGTCCCTAATAATAGCATAAAGCGGTTAGCAAAAATAAATCAGCCTTTTTTGGTTGTAGGATCATTGGTGCTTATTTTGAAAGATCAGCAGTGCGTAATTATGCACCAATGCTTAGTAGGTGCTTACACATTTAACTTGCACTCATTAATATATAGGGGAATATTATTGTGCTGACATTCCCTTAGAGGTCATGGCAAAATGAACCTTTTTTATGGCAATTTATATTGCCGCGGGGATGGCAAATTTGGGCCTCCTTTGGTTCATAGGATAGGACTACCATGGGAAAAGGAAAACCATAGGAAGTGAGATGGCTTGTATCTTATATAATTCCTATGGGTAAAACATGCCATTTGATGCATAGGATAGGGATTTTTTCATTGAGTCTAGGTTTATGTTTTTTTTTCCTTTGAAATGTGAAGGATTGATTCCTATCCTACATAGGAATGGGAATCTGGTTTGTATGGTTTTCTGATTCCTATGGTATTCGTACCCTATGAACCAAAGGAGGCCTTAGTTAGCAAGCACGGCAAATCCTGACAATAAACTGAACTGAGGCGGATTTGTCGTGCTTGCCAACTAAACTTACCATCCTTGGCCAACATAAACTGCCATGCAAATCATTCGCAATTGCCATGCTTCCAAGGGAACCATTGCCGGTTAAGCCGGCCCTAATATATAATAATAAATCATCTAATCACCTACAAAGAGATGCTCGCACTAGAGGAGATGCATATCATATGGTTGCTTCATGTTGCAGAAAAACCAATTCCCTTCAGTCTGTGTTCCGCAAGCGTCGGGCGCAGGCGTTGGTGCGAACCCCGAAGCGAGGACGAAGATTGCCGAGCAGCAGCTGCCAACCTTCCCTCCCTGCCCGTCAACGAGTTGTATGTAGGGTCTCCGTCGTTGTACACAGCTTGAGCAGCGCGAGTGCTGGAGGTAGAATAGGCTTGCTCGGTAAATACTTACCCTGCTTTCCCTCACCCCGTCACCGAGGATCGTATCGTGTGCTGCTGATGTTGACTGGAAACGAGACCGCATCGTGCCTGTTGGGAACATTCTGTTGTGCTAATAGTTTCAGCTGTCAGTGTCAAGAAACAAAATAGTTTCATCTTTCGTCTGTCTGCTGGCTGCATGGTTAATATCTAGCAGTGGCCGGGTCGAGGCAGCTTGGCGGCGACGTGTTTGGTCACGGCTTAGTCAGCCGCGTCCAGCTCCACAGCGCCTAGATAGCGCTAAAATTTGACTCGGACTAGTCCCCGCTTCCCACGTAGTGACCGAAAGCGACGGAGGAGCTGTAGGATCCAAATATTACACATCTCGTTCACGTCTTCGAGGGAAGCATGCAAAGTTGGACAGGCTAACCCAGCGGGCTAGTAGCACGTAGCGACTGCTGCTGATGCATGCTCATAGTCGAAAAGTTGACTTGCGTTTTTGTCCAGATGCATTTGTTGCCGGTTCTTGTGGGTAGCGTTTAGGAGGAGGAGAATAAGGTGCCATGTTAGATGGACACTTCACGCCAGCTAGGTGCTTATCTGTAAGCTGAAGCTTTGCTGGAAAAATGAATGGAAAGAGCGAGACCCAGAAAGGAGAATCATATGACAGAAGGGAGGAATGAAAGGGGAATCATATAGCAGACGTGGGCAGCGAGGGCAAGACAAGAGTGTTAAGTGCCTCGTTGGATAATATGGACGAGAAACATATAAAGGAAAACACACAAGAATTTTACATGGATGGGAGAGAAAACTGGCGACCACAAAACACATACAAATTGTATGAATGATAACATGTGGATTGAAAAAGATTGCCTCTGATTTATGCAAATGAACGCATAGAATATTAGACCGTACGATGAATTTTCTCCAAAATTGGAAATATGAAAAATGAAGAGGAGCCTTGGCGTAATGGTAAAACTGTTGCATTGTGACTATGAGGTCATGGGTACAAGTCCTGTAGAAAAAAAAACCTTGCAAAAATATAGGGAAAGACTGTGTACTGTAGGCACGACATAGTAAGAGTATTACTTTTTGCGGGGATTCATATAAATATGTTAATACCATTTCTTGGAACGGAAGAGCTTTTGCACAAAAACCAAGATTTATTCTTCGGTCAAAATCTGCTGATGAAAACAATTTTTATTCTTTGGTGAAAATCTCACGTGGGCAGTACTTCTTATCCTTCGGCTCGTTTCGGTGCTTGTAATTGTTGCTAGGTGGTCCATAGAGCTGGTTGTAATTTTTGCTACATCTCCGGACTACTAGATGATGAATAGATTGAAGTTTCTTCCGCAAAAAAAGAAAGTCTCTTGGGGGCAGCAATATTTTATGGAAGAACATGTTGCCTATTAATTGAAAAACCAGTTGAAACTAGATAGATAATACGAAGCTTTCATACGGTGAATTGTATTGACATATCTTTGTATCTGGTAGTACATGATTTGTAGTCTATCTTTGCCTTCATCTCTACAAAGAGACTTCTTGTCCCAGCCTTGCACTCTATGTGAACTGTTCGTCGCTCAACAACAAACATTGAATTGAGTAAATTGCACAAAACCACCACTTTGAGGGCTAGGTTTGCGAAAAACACTACAATACATTTTTTTTGCAAAAAATATCACGTCTACGGTAATCTTTTTGCAAAAAACACTAATCGGCGGATTTGACTCGATTGAGCATGTTTATGACAGATTAGGCCCGCTAGTCAGGCTGACGTGGCACCGACTAAGTAATTGCGACGTTGGCAAACGTTATCATCCCGTGTGGCCCTGTGGGGTCCACCTGTCATCGAAAGAAAAAAGAAAAAAAGCTGGTGGTCCGTGCTCGTCAACCTCACGCCGTTGGACAGAGGAGCGATGTGGCCGCCGGCGCTGGAGTCGACCGGGGCCCGAGGGAGCTCGCCAATGACGGCTCTGGAACAGGCGCCCCGCGCCGCGTCCGGGGGGTGGTTGCGGGGTCGCATGGGATAGCCTGCAGCGTTGCCGCCATGGGCCAAGCCGCGACGGCGCTGAAGAGCTGCGATGGAGGCGCCCGCAGGGCTTCCCCGGAGGAACTCGGGGGCGGCAGCAGTTCGAGGGCATCCAGAGGAGTCGGTTACGCCAAAGGAAAGGAAGGGGAGGGCTGCTGGCAAGGAATTTGGCCAACGGGATGGGCGGCGGCACCTCGGCCATTGGAGGGGGGAGGAGCTCTGAGGCTTGGGGAAGGAGTTGAGGACTGCGAGGGGGCAATGGGATCCCTGCGCCCTCGCGAGCCACGCGAGGTCTGCGTCGAGGCAGAGCCTGCCATCGTCGTTGCCGCATCGAGGCAGATGTCGCCGTTCGTCTGCCCTCGGCCGAGGCAGAGGCCTCCCCGCCACCAGTGCTCCCCCACGGATTTCGTCCTTGAGCACGGCCGCCGCATCCCGGCGCCACAGTCCTTGCCGTCCTTGACCTTCCTCGCCTGGCTGAGACTCGCAACGCCGGCCTTTGTCCGCCGGCGTGTGCACTGCACTCAAACTGTTCGATGGAATGCCAAAGAGAGGCTTGATAGGCTGACAAGCGGGCCCCACATTCAGCAAACGTTTTCATGTAACGGTGTGAGAAACTGGTGCCATGTCAGCCTGACTGGCGGGCCCCATTTGTCATAAACTCAATTAACCGAGCCCGATCCGTCGATTAGTGTTTTTTGCAAAAAGATTACCGTAGACGTGGTGTTTTTTGCAAAAAAAATGTATTGTAGTGTTTTTCGCAAACCTAGCCTTCAAAGTGATGGTTTTGTGCAATTTACTTCATTGAATTGGATACAAACATTGAGTTATCCAATTCTTATCCTGTTTCTTGGTATCAGGTGCAAGATTATAGACCAAGCTGAACCACAACTTCTATGATGCCCACCCTCCCCCCACCCATAGGAGACCGATCTTCGGGATCTCTACTGGGGGTTTCCCCAACCCGTATCTAGATTCGTCCGCAATCAGATTTGATTGGCTCCCCATTAGAGTATTTTCCTGATTATAGGTTTTTCTCACTGCTCATCATCCTGACGCGCCTCTACTTTGACATCACTTTCAATGCTTCACGGACTATTTCCTCATCAACAACCATGGGGTAAGGCTGGACACGCCGCACAAAGGATTCCTTCATGCATCAGATCGGTTGCTCTTGTACGCATAACATACACGGTTGGTTCGTTGTGCCACCATCCACCAAGCCATCTTCGACATCGCCACCAGCAACTCCAATATGTGCGGCATCACCCCTGACTATCGTGGCCACGTCTTGACAAGATCTACACCATGCGTACCTCCATTTGATTATCCGAACATGCAACATTACCGATCTTCCTGCGTTGGTTTTTCTGCATAAGTTATGTAGCAGTCAACCAGCTTCTCCGAGTATGTGTGTTCCTCCACCGATTGAGCAATGGACTACCACTATGTCGCTCCTTCGTGCAGTGGCGTTGCCGCATATGGTCCTTGTTGCCAGCTGCCAAAGCGCCTTCTTAGTTGCGAACATTTTTCATGGCCACCTCAGCCATTGCATCACACATGAGCGTCAACTACATCACCACTCGAGCCCTAGTGTCACCTCACGCGACTTGTCATTCCCTGGGTGCAATATCATCAACCTCTGCACGTCGTCTTCATCACGTTGTTGGTTCCTTTCTTGCTTACTCGAGTATTGCGTCGCGCTTCTACATGCGATTGACACACCTTCATGCCACTTCTTGTTGAGCTGACATCACCTTTGTCTACGACCACTACAACTCTTATCCCTAGTTTATTCACCACATCCCTGACTACATGTTCTCTTCTCCGACTATTCTGGCTTCCCCGCTCGACACCTTGCCCCTCTCTTGGAGGTCTCCTTTGGTAGCCTTTTCACATTGCACATAGTTCGTGATGGTCTCTATCTATGCATGCTTGATAACGGTAACATTGACGCATGCCTTTGCCCTGAAGTGTCCTCATGCCTTTCAAACCTGGCACGACGCGTTATCAACAACGGTTTTGACAACATCGTGTTCAACATCGACACCCTCCTCAATGACTGCCTCAATTACCTAACAATCTTCTTTTGGTGCATCTCTGCGTCCCCTACTCCATGTCGCTTCCTTGCGCATGACACGGGGGGCAACCCCGACCTTGACACTAACTATGATGCATCCTTCCATGGCTACACCATGCCACACTCTAGGCTGCCTCGACACTATTAGAAAGGGCTACCATCTCGCGTGAGCACCTCACTGGTTTCATAAAAAAGTCAAGTGTATACCCCCCCCCCCACACACACACTGTAACACCCCGAGACCGATGTGCCAGGTGTCTTCCTGTTATTCGCTGTTGTTGCCATGTCATTTGCTTGCGTGTTGCATCTTGTCATGTCATCATGTGCATTGCATCATCATGTTTTCAAAACTTGCATCCGTCTGGGTTCCTTCAGTTCCGTCTGTTGTCCGTTCTGAGCCCAACCACACTTGCACGCACCCGCGGCAGGTCCGAAATAGTATTTTATAAGTGACCGGAAGATGTTCTCAGAATGGGATGAAAGTTGACGTGTGGTCTTATTATAGTGTAGATAGACCGCCTGTCAAGTTTCATCGCATTCGGAGATCGTCTGTTGCCCCAACGGATAACTATAGCGGCAGTATAGCCGGTCTAACGTCGGACGTTTTCGGTCTCCGAAAACTGTTGCCGGACTTTCCCTCTCTTTTCCTCCCTAGACCGTCTTCACATTTCACTACACACCCTCATGCCCTACCTAACCCCTCTCGTCAGCCCGCGGCTCTCCTCGCATGCGCGTCCGAAAAGCTGTCTCGGACTATAATACCCTCGATGCGACTATAGCTCCCACGTGTCGAGGCACGACTTAGAGACATAATCGCATTGAAGGCATATGTCGCAAGTCAGGCAATCATCACAAACATCCCATGTAATATAGATAATAAAAGGGATAACATAGTTGGCTTACACTCGCCACGTCAATCAAGGTACATAAATAACATTACAACAACCAAACACTCATGGCCCGACTACGGCGCCAAAATAAAAGATAATCCAACATGCGACATGGTCCAGATCACCCCCAACTGGGCACCACTACTGATCATCAGGAAAGGAAACATAATAACGCTGAGAGTCCTCGTTGAACTCCCACTTGAGCTCGAGCGCGTCACCTGGAGCGGAATCATTAGGCCCTGCATCTGGTGTAATAGTAATCTGTGAGCCACAGGGACTCAGAAATCTTGCACCCTCGCGATCAAGACTATTTAAGCTTATAGGTAAGGCAAGGTAAAAGTATATGTGGAGCTGCAGCAAGCGACTAGCATAATATGGTGGCTATCCTATTCGCAAAAGAGAGCGAGAAGAGGAGGCAAAACGCGAGTGAGAAACTAGAGAGCAACCTGCGCAAGCATTACTCCAACACCGTGTCCACTTTCCAGACTCCGCCGAGAAGAGGCCATCACGGTAACACACTCAGTTGATTCATTTTAATTAAGTTAAGGTTCAAGTTATCTACAACAGGACATTAACAAATTTCCATCTGCCCATAACCACGGGCACAACTTTCGAAAGTTCAAATCCCTGCAGGGGAGTCCCAACTTAGCCCATGACAAGCTCTCACGGTCAACGAAGGAATAGACCTCCTCCCAAGATGTTCCGATCAGACTCGGTATCTCGGTTCTTCAAGACAACTCCGACAATGGTAAAACAAGTCCAGCAACACCACCCGCTGTGCCGACATATCCCGATAGGAGCTGCACATATCTCGTTCTCAGGACACACCGGATAAGCTAAGCGTACGGGAGCCAACATAGCCCAAGTTGCCAAGGGACGGCCCCGCACGATGCTCTAGGTTGGACCAACACTCAGAGGAGCACTGGCCCGGGGGGGGGGGGGTTTAAATAAGATGACCCTTGAGTCCGCGAAACCCAAGGGAAAAGGCTAGGTGGCAAATGATAGAACCAAGGTTGGGCATTGCTGGAGGAGTTTTATTCAAGGCGGACTGTCAAGGGGTTCCCATTATAACCCAACCGCGTAAGGAAAGCAAAATCCGGGAACATAACACCGATATGACGGAAACTAGGGTGACAAGAGTGGAACAAAACACTAGGCGAGAGGCCGAGCCTTCCACCCTTTACCAAGTATATAGATGCATTAAGATAACAAGATAATATAATGATATCCCAACAAGTAAATAAATGTCCCAACAAGGAACGGCCTCCAATCTTCACCTGCAACTAGCAACGCTATAAGAGGGGCTAAGCAAAGCGGTAACATAGCCAATCAACGGTTTGCTAGGACAAGGTGGGTTAGAGGTTTGACATGGTAATTTGGGAGGCTTGAAAGCAAATGGTAGGCATCGTAGTATTGGCATAGCAAAAGAGCGAGCAATCTAGCATAACAAAGATAGTAGTGATTTCGAGGGTATGATCATCTTGCCTGCAAAGTTGTCAGAGTTGACTAGATCCTCGAAAGCAAACTCAACGGGCTCCTCGTTAGCGAACTCTTCTCCCGGCTCTACCCAAACAAGACAAACAAGCAATAAGGACACAATCAACCACGTGCAAGGATCAAACAATATGATGCAAAGATGATATGCTATGCGGGATGCGGTGCGGGATGCATATGCAAGATGTGACAGGAAATGCAAGATCCTGGCCTCAACTTGGAAATCCAAGTGTGCCACTGGAAAGATGAGATGAAATCGCTTGAAAACGATATAAAGATCACCGGAATCGGAGTTACGGTTTGGAAATGGCAAGCAAAACAAATGACACCGGTCTGCGATTTACAGCAAGTAACCATCTAAATGCAATGAGATGAACATGCTACAGCACCCAAACATGACAACAAAATACATGGCAGGGATGCATTCAAGATGCTTAACAAAAGTCTAGCACTGAGCTACGGCCAATTCATCCATTAACAGGTTCAAACAAGCATGACAAAAATGCATATGGCAAACAGATCTCAGACTTAGTGAAATTAACACTTGTCTGGAATTTCAGATCAAGTAGCCCTCTTCGGAGCAACAAAACTACATGCTACAGGACCTGAACATGGCAAAGTAAAGCATGGCATGGAGCTACTCAAAGATCTTAACAAAAGTCCCTTAGTGACCTTGAGTCAAAAGGGATCAGAAAATACAATTGCAAGCATGTGAACATGGCAAAAACATAATCAGTTTTCAGACTTAGTGAAATCTGGCACATGCTGAAAACATATATCAAGTAGGCATGTTTACGAGCTCGATGCACTCACTACGGAGCAAGTTATGATAAGCTAAGCATACATCTATCAATAACACACAAAATGCAAGCTAGACATGGCAAGAACAATAGCATAGCATGCACGGGTCAACTACAACATCATCGGCAAAATTGCAAACAAGTTGACAATCTGCCCAGATCCACAAAGTAGCAAAAGTAGAGCTCGATTGACTCAAGCTAGGGTGCTCCATAATTGCAAACAAAGGTATGGATGGATAGAGCACTACAAGATTAATAAAACATCCTTACTGATCATCCTCAAAAGAGGCACGGATCACTAGGAAACAACATGAACATATGACAACATGAGATAAACAGCTCAAGGACTCAGTGGGATTGCTAAGTCCCTGAAATCAGCACTACCAAGTGCCTCACTTGGCAAGCTTGTGCTAGTCACCACACACATCACAAAAATACATGGGTTGCACCTCTGGAAAGATGACAAAACCCTTAACAAAACATATGTAGAGCATCAGGGCATATCATGCACACAATAATCATGGCAAAAATGACAAAAGCTAAATGGAGCAGCAGATCTGACAAATAACTCAAGTAGCCCTCTTCTAACAGAATTTCAGGCATCAAGATGAACTCAACTGAAAATGATGCAATGGAATGAAATGATGTACTCTCTGAGATGAACATTTTGATATGCTATATGCATCAATCGGAGCTACGGATGCAAAGTTACGAGACTATGAACATGAGCATATGGACTAGAAAATTCCGAGGACTTAGAGAAAAAAAGGAACCACCAGATCTAGGGTTTCGGTAGCACGCAATCCGAGGTCGACCGGATCCCTCGCCGGAGTCGTTGGCCGGGGCGGCGGCCGGAGCGGAGGAAGAGGCCGGGCGGCGAAGAGGAGGCGAGGCGGCGGAGCCGCGGTGGCCGGCGACGAGCGAGGTGGCGGCGCACGGTGGCGGCGGAGCGGTGCCGAGCGGCGACGGCTCGCGACGGAGGCGGCGGGGCCGGCGAGGGGCGAGGAGGCAGGCGGCTTCGGGCGGCGGCGCGGGGAAGATGGGCCGCGGGGGCCGGCTCCGGCTCCCCGTCCCGCGTGGCGGCGGGCGGCGGTACAAGGACACGTGGCGCGACGGGAGAGGCTGGGAGCGGCGGCGGGATTTGTCCGGCGTCGCCCGGACGTGTCCGGCGGCGCGAAGGGAAAAATTAGGGTTTCGGGGGAGAGGAAGATCCGGATTCGAAGGGGTTCTTTAAATAGGCATAGAGGGAGCTAGGAGAGTCCAAATGAGGTGCGGTTTTCGGCCACACGATCGTGATCGAACGATCATCGATGATGGAGAGGGTTTTGATGGGTTTTGGGCCAACTTGGAGGGGTGTTGGGCTGCAACACACACGAGGCCTTTTCGGTCCCTCGGTTAACCGTTGGAGTATCAAACGAAGTCGAAATGATACGAAACTTGACAGGCGGTCTACCGGTAGTAAATGAAGGCCGCTTGACAACTCCCGGTCCAATCCGGAAATGTTTAATCCCACACATGAAGGAAAGCTAGAAATGACCACCGGAGGAGAACGAAGCGCCGGAATGCAAAACGGACAACGGGGAAAATGCTCGAATGCATGAGATGAACACGTATGCAAATGCAATGCACATGATGACATGATATGAGAAGCATGACAACGATAACAACACACGGAGACAAAAACCCGAACCCGAGAAAAATAAAATAACTTAACGCCGGAAACGGCAAGAGTTGGAGTACAAATTGGGAAAGTTACATCCGGGGTGTTACACGGACCCGACTCAGACTGTCGCCACCGTTGTGTCCGGAACATCCCCAAACATCTACAAAATGTCACCATTTTCTTATTTGGACTCCCTAGCTATTTTATTCGCGACCGTCCGATTTTGATCGGAGGCTCCAGATAGTCCCTAACCAAAAATCCAATACTATAAATAACCAGTCAAACCCTAGCCTATCCTGTCCAATCCACCAATCCTCCTCCTCGCCGCCGCCACTCTCTTCATCGGGATCCTCCCAGAGCCATCCACCCATTCCCAGTCGATCCCGACCAACTCCCTCGTTTTCAGCACCGGTCCAACATTCTCCTCCCCTCGATCCACCCAATCCCGCAACCTCCTCCTCCCGAGAGCCCCGGCCAGAGTACCACCGAGCAGAGCATTGGCCGACCCCAGCGCCTCGTCTCTTCGAACGAACCAGGGACGAATGCCTCGCCGTGCGCCCCTGCTCTTTCTTCTCTTTCCCTCTCTTCCTCCCTGACCCTTTTCTCGTGCCCGTGTCCTGCAGGAGCTCATCGCGCGCCGACCATCCCGAGCTCCAATCCGCAACTCCCCCTTGCCGGAGTTGAACCCAGGCACCTCCCCGCTACTCCCCGTGCCCTCGTTCCCAAGCTCCATCGAGAGGAGAGGAGCCCCCACAAGCCACTTCTCCGCCGCTGCCCTCGTGCCCGTGCCCGAGCTCCTCCCGATCCAGATCGACCCCGCCGCCTCACGTCGCTGCTCCGGCCACCAGGCCTCGCCGGAGCTCCGACCTCGTCGGAGATGAGTAGCCGCCGCCCTGTTTCCTCTCCTCCTCCCTCTGATTGTCTCTCCTGACCACCCACTCCCCTCTCCTGTTTCTCTCTGTCAGGGACCGAAGCATGGCCGCCGCCCGTCCAAGGACGCCACCGCCCCATGGATCCTTCTCCGCCTAGAGCTTCTTCACCTGCATCCGCCCCCCCTCCGTCCAGATCCGCCGTCTCCGCCTCCCTTCCTTCGTCTCCGGCGAGCAGCCGTGCCGCCGCAGCTCTGCTTCCTGTTGAGTAGTAGCGAGCACGTCAACCGACGAGTCCTGCCCGTGTTGACCGAGCCTGGACCCCCTCCCTTTGCTTCGCTCGCGCGGCCCACCGCCTCCTCTTCGCCCGTTGACCCCAGCTCAAGCCGGCCCACTCCTCCACCGACTGTGCTTGGCCCAATGTGAGCAGCTCCCGTCCTTTCCTCTGATGGGCCAACCAGATTCGGCCCGTGTTGTTTTTTTCCTGCCAGGACGAATTTTCCTATTATCTAGAGAATTGCATATTTACAGTTTACCCCTCCATGTTCATGCATTAATAACTCTTGAACCGTGCATCGGTTTAAAATGGTTTAAATATGTAAAATGCTTAGTTTTTCATCTAGTTTCATAATATGCCACTTTCATCTATGTTTAAAATGTTTAAATTGATGTTTGCTTATATTTGCCTATTGCCATGTTAAAATGATTTAATTCCTAACTAAATAACCGTAGCTCTGTTTTTAACAAACTTTATATGTAAATGGGGTAGAAAATTGCCTAGTTTAACATGGCGCACTCATCTTGTATGTTTAACAACTATAAAATTGGGTTTAGGGCAGAACAACACCAAACCTAAAATATGCACATGAGGAGTTTCTGGACTTGTTGCTTGTTGTTCCGGCCTCATTTAAACTTGCCTAGATAGGTAATTTTGTTGTGTTTCACCCCTTGCCATGTTAAGAACATTTAATATTGTTGGGTACTGTAACACCCTGGGTGTAACTTTCCCAATTCGTACTCCAACTCTTGCTGTTTCCGGCGTTAAGTTATATTTATTTCCTCGGGTTCGGGTTTTGTCTCCGTGTGTTGTTTTCGTTTTCATGCATCTCATATCATGTCATCATGTGCATTGCATTTGCATACGTGTTCGTCTCATGCATCCGAGCTTTTTCCCCGTTGTCCGTTTTGCATTCCGGCGCTTCGTTCTCCTCCGGTGGTCATTTCTAGCTTTCTTTCGTGTGTGGGGATTAAACATTTACGGATTGGATCGAGACTTGTCATGCGGCCTTGGTTTACTACCGGTAGACCGCCTGTCAAGTTTCGTATCATTTGGACTTCGTTTGATACTCCAACGGTTAACCGAGGGACCGAAAAGGCCTCGTGTGTGTTGCAGCCCAACACCCCTCTAATTTGGCCCAAAACCCACCAAACTCTGCTCCATGTCCTAGAGCGTTCGATCACGATCGCGTGGCCGAAAACCGCACCTCATTTGGACTCTCCTAGCTCCACTTATGCCTATATATACCCCCTCCATTTTCGGATCTCGTCTTCCCCCTCGAAACCCTAGTTCTTAAAAAAACAGAAACCTCCGCCGACGGACGTGTCCGCCCCCGGCCGGACAACGTCCGCCGAGCCCCTCGCCTATCGCCAGCCGCCACGTGGCGGGCGGACCACTTCCCCGCCAGCTGCTCCCGCCGGCCCGCACCGCCCCGAGGCGGGCCCGCTCCCGCGCCTCTCCGGGCCAGTCCCAGCCGCCGCCGCGCCGCCCGTCTTCCACGGCTCCGGGAGCCCGCGCCACCACCGCGCCATCGACGCCGGCGCCGGAGCTCGCCGCCTCCTCTGCCCGACGCCTCGCCGCCTCCCCGGCGCTCGCCGCCGCCCGCCGCCTAGCCCGGCCGCCGCCCGAGCCGGCCACGCCCCGCCGCCTCCACGCCGGCCGGTCCACCCCGGCCTCTTCTCCATCTCCGGCGACGTCGAGCTCGCCGGCGTCCTCGGTTTCCGCGTCGGTGAACAGTGCCCGTGAACAGTGATTTCAGATCTAGATCCGGTTGACTTCTCTCCCCCGAACCCTAAGTTTTTATGCCTACTTTGACCGCCCGTAACTTTGCATCCGTAGCTCCGATTTGGGCATATAATATATCAAAATCTTTGCCTCGACGAGTGCATCATTTCATTCCATTGCATCATTTTCATTTGAGTTTATCTTGGTGCCCAAAATGCTGTTAGAAGGAGGCTCCGTGAGTTAATTGTCAGATCTGCTAGTTCATCTTAGACTTTTGTCATTTTTGCCATGATTATTGTGTGCATGCTATGCCTGTGAGTCCTTCATATGTTTTGTTAAGGATTTTGTCTTCTTTCTAGAGGTGCAACCCATGCATTTTTAGGATGTGTGTGGTGACTTGTGCAAGCTTGCAAAGAGAGGCACCCGGTAAATCTGTTTTCAGGGACTTAGTTGTTTTCACTAAGTCTGGGATATTTTAGTTCATGATGCCATATGTTCAGCTTGTTTCCTAGTGATCCGTGCCTCTTTTGAGGATGATCAGTATAGAAGTTTTGTTAATCATCTTATGCTCTATCCATCCATGTCTTTGTTTGCAATTATGGAGCACCCTAGCTTGAGTCAATCGAGCTCTACTTTTGCTTCATGGTGAATCTGGGCAGATCGTCAACTCGTTTGCGATTTTGCCGTTGTTATTGTAGATGATCCGTGCATGCTATGCCATTGTTCTTGCCATGTATAGCTTGTATTTTGTGCCTTCTTAATGGGTGTATGCCTGCCTTGCCATGACTTGCACCGTGGTGAGTGCATCGAGCTCGTTTACATGCCTTCGTGAGTTATATTTCAGCATGTCTCAGTTTTCACTAAGTCTGAAAACTGATAGTGTTTTAGCTATGTTCGTGTGCCCGTTAATATGTTTTGTGAACCCTTTTGGCCCCAGGTCACTTTGGGTCTTTTGTTAAGCTTATTGAGTAGCTCCATGCCATGTTCTTACTTGTCATGTTCAGGTCATGTATCATGTTGTTTTGCTGCTCCGAAGAGAGCATCGTGATCTGAAATTTCAGATAAGTGTTAATTTCACTAAGTCTGGAATCTGTTTTGCATTTGCGTTTTTGCCATGCTTGTTTGAACCTCATAATGGATGAATTGGCCGTGGCTCAGTGCTAGTCTTTTGTTAAGCATGTTGTGTGCATCCCTGCCATGTATTTTATTGTCATGTTTGGTGGTTGTAGCATGTTTATTTCGTTGCATTTAGATGCCTACTTGCTGTAAATCGCAGACCGGTGTCATATCTTAAAACGCTTGCCATTTCCAAACCGTAACTCCGATTCCAATGATCTTTATATCGTTTTCAAGCGATTTCATCCCCTCTATCCAGTGGCACCCTTGGAATTCCAAGTTGAGGCCAGGTTCATGCATTTTCCTGTCATATCTTGCATTTTGCATCCCGCATCGCATCCCGCATAGCATATCATCATTTCATCATATTGCTTGGTCTTGCACGTGGTTGATTGTATCCTTGTTGCTTGTTTGTCTTGTTTGGGTAGAGCCGGGAGACGAGTTCGCTACCGAGGAGCCCGTTGAGTTTGCTTGTGAGGATCCAGTCAACTCTGACAACTGTGCAGGCAAGATGATCATACCCTCGAAATCACTACTATCTTTGCTATGCTAGTTTGCTCGCTCTTGCTATGCCAATGCTACGATGCCTACCTTTTGCTTGTCAGCCTCCCAATTGCCATGTGAAACTCTAACCCACCTTGTCCTAGCAAACCATTGATTGGCTATGTTACCGCTTTGCTCAGCCCCTCTTATAGCGTTGCTAGTTGCATGTGAAGATTGGAGCCGTTCCTTGTTGGAACATTTATTTACTTGTTGGGATATCATTATATTGCCATGTTATCTTAATGCATCTATATACTTGGTAAAGGGTGGAAGGCTCGGCCTCTCGCCTAGTGTTTTGTTCCACTCTTGCCGCCCTAGTTTCCGTCATATCGGTGTTATGTTCCCGGATTTTGCGTTCCTTATGCGGTTGGGTTATAATGGGAACCCCTTGATATTTCGCCTTGATTAAAGCTTTTCCAGCAATGCCCAACCTTGGTTTTACCATTTGCCACCTAGCCTTTTCTTTCCCCTTGGGTTCTGTAGACTCACGGGTCATCTTATTTTACCCCCCCGGGCTAGTGCTCCTCTGAGTGTTGGTCCACCTATCAGCTATCAGTGGCCACCAGGGGCAACTCTGGGCTGGCCTACCCGTACCTAGGACAATCTGAGTGTGCCCTGAGAAAGAGATATGTGCAGCTTCTATCGGGATTTGTCGGCACATTTGGGCGGTGTTGCTGGTCTTGTTTTAACCTGTCGAAGTATCTTGAGTTACCGAGATACCGAGTCTGATCGGAACGTCTTGGGAGGAGGTCTATTCCTTCGTTGACCGTGAGAGCTTGTCATGGGCTAAGTTGGGACTCCCCTGCAGGGATGGAACTTTCGAAAGCCGTGCCCTCGGTTATGGGCAGATGGGAATTTGTTAATGTCCGGTTGTAGAAAAATTAACCTTAATTAATTAAAATGAATCAACTGAGTGTGTTGCCGTGATGGCCTCTTCTCGGCGGAGTCCGGGAAGTGGACACGGTGTTGGAGTAATGCTTGCGCAGGTTGTTCCTCTAGATTCTCGCTCGCGCCTTGCCTCCTCTTCTCGCTCTCTTTTGCGGATAAGTTAGCCACCACATATGCCAGTCGCTTGCTGCAGCTCCACATATAATTGCCTTATCCATTCCCATAAGCTTATATAGTCTTGATCGCGAGGGTGCGAGATTGCTGAGTCCCTGTGGCTCACAGATACTATAATTTCAGATGCAGGTCCAGGTGATTTCGCTCCAGGTGACGAGTACGAGCTCAAGTGGGAGTTCGACGAGGACTCTCAGCGTTATTATGTTTCCTTTCCCGATGATCAGTAGTGGTGCCTAGTTGGGGTTCGATTCAGGGCCTAGTCGCATGTTGGGTTCTTTTCTATTTTGGCGCCGTAGTTGAGTGATTGTTTGATGGATGTTATTTATGTACTATGATGTGACGTGGCGAGTGTAAGCCAACTATGTATCTCCCCCTTTTATTACACATTACATGGGATGTTGTAATGATTGCCTGACTTGCGACATTGCTTTCAATGCGGTTATGTCTCTAAGTCGTGCCTCGACACGTGGGAGCTATAGCCGCATCGAGGGCGTGACAAGTTGGTAATCAGAGCCTTCCCCGACCTTAGGAGCCCCATTGCTTGATCGTTTTTAGCAGCCGAGTTGTGTCTAGAAAAATGTTTTGAGTCACTTAGGAATTATATATCGGAGAGCTTAGGAATTCTTTTTACTTCCCAGTCTCCTCATCGCTCTGGTAAGGCATCCTGACGTAGAGTTTTGACTCTTCTCTTCTCAAATTTCACTAAAATTTTTTTTAGGATCACGCGAGTATCTTGGATTTGTTCCGATGGCTTATGATGAGAATACTGTCTTGGTGCCTCCTGTCAGGGGTTTAGTGGAAGTGTCCCGGGGAGTTGAGCTCTGAGGTGTTGTCATCATAATTTTATCGTTGCAATTCTGGAATACTTGAGATATGTTCGCCGACATCGAAAATCTCTTTTATGCAGTTCGTTGGTGAGATAACCTCGACGCCACCCAGTACTGGGGCGGGAGTTCGGGAGTATCGCCATAACTTGTATAACGGATGCTTTTCGAAGGTTGAGGTAGATGGTTTCCGAAGTTTTCTTGGTTATGTTTTGAAGGATGGATACAGTTGGATGTAGGATTTGCTAGTTTGGGTGAGATATTATGCTTCCCCTGTATCCCCAACACCTGATTGCATAACCGGAAAGGTTCGGGAGTTTCATAGGTGGGAATTCTAGTAGCTCTAGTTCTTCTTCCACGGATATTGGTTTGAGATTGGGATTTCTTACCGATTATTCGTTCTTGATCCGTACCTTGTTGATTTGTTTCTCTACCTTAATTCTACGTGGCTTCTCAATTTATGGATATGTGACCATTTGAAGAGGAATGCATTCGTTCATTTTGTTCGGATGTGAAGACTATATGTTGCAATTTTCATTCCGTTGGTTTCAGCTTCAATTTATCTGTCTATGTGCTAACGGTGGTCAACCTCTTCAGGATGGCTCCCGCTAAGAGCACCAGTCAGAACCAGAATCAAGATCCGCCACCGCCTCCACCTCCTCCAGAGGCATGGCAAGCTGTGATGGCCGCAACCAATGCAAACACTCAGCTGATCATGCAAATTCTTCAAGAGCGCAATCAAGGCAGTCAAGGGAATCAAGGCAGCAATCAGAGTCACTTTGCTACACTCAACCAGTTCCTTGCTAACGGGCCAAAGACTTTCAGTAATTGTGTTGAGGCAACCGATGCTGACGATTGGCTTGTGGATCTGTGTAAGCATTTCGAGTGCAGCAACGTCAGGCCTGAGGACTTTGTCAAGTTCGCTTCCTTCCAACTCAAAGATCAAGCTGCAGAATGGTTCCAGCAGTACAAGGATTCCAGAGGTGGACGTGTTATCACTTGGGATGATTTCCGTCGAGATTTCCGAGCTCATCACATTCCGCAGAGCGTGGTTGAAAGCAAGCGTGAGGAATTCCGCAATCTGAAGCAAGGCTCTTTGTCTGTCTATGACTACAACAAATTGTTTCCAGAAGCTTGCCCGCTTTGCCAAGCAGGACGTGCCTGATGAGAAGAGCATGATATATCAGTTCAGGGGTGGTCTCAGAGAAGATATTCAGCTCGCTCTTGTCCTCTTCGAGCCCTTGAGGTACGATGAGTTCTACAACATGGCACTGAAGCAAGAGGCTGCTCAGTTGAGGTGTGATGCTTCCAGGAAGCGAGTCAGAGATGTTACTCCTTCTTCCTCTACTCAAGTGGCCAAGCAGCAGAAGTTTTGGCTTCCTCCTCCTCCGTTCCGTCAGCCGTATCAGCAGAAGAGCAAAGGTGGCAGTGGTTCTTCCCACCCACCCAACCCAGGCTTTCAGAACAAGACTTCATCTCAAGCTCCAAGATCGAGTGCTCCGTATCACCGTCCGCTTTCAGAGGTCACGTGCAACAAGTGCCAACAGAAGGGTCACTATGCCAACAAGTGTTTCAACCAGAGGCGTCTTCCTCCTCCTCCTCCTGTCAGATCGGCAAGTACAGCTGTGGTCAAGCATAACCCCAAGCATGCCAAGGTCAATTTGATGAATGCAGCTCAGGCAGAGGACTCGTCAGATGTGATCATGGGTAACCTTCCTGTTAATGATATTCCTGCAAAAGTTCTTTTTGACACGGGTGCATCGCATTGCTTCATCTCGAGACCGTTTACAAATAGGCATGAATTGGTTTCACAAGTTTTGCCTAGTCCTTTAGCAGTTGTCTCTCCCGGCAAGCGCATGCAGGCTAACTCAATCGTTCCGGATGTTTCTATCACTTTGGGTGACTACAAGTTTCTATCTTCTCCAACGGTTCTTGGTGACTCGGATATTGATCTTATTCTCGGAATGGATTGGCTTTCTAAGCACAAGGCTCAGCTTGATTGTGCAGCCAGGCAGATTCAATTGACTCATTCGTCTGAGGATGTAATTGTCTTTGCCGCTCGGGATAATACCATTCGTCTGTTTTCTCTCAATGAGAAGGGTGAATTGGATGCCATCTCTCAAATTCCAGTCGTTTGCGAATATCAAGACGTCTTTCCAGAAGAGCTCCCAGGAATGCCTCCGCACCGGCCAGTTGAATTCGTTATTGAACTTGAGCCTGGCACGGAACCTGTGTGCAAACGTCCTTACAAGCTCGGACCTGAAGAGTTGAAGGAGCTGAAGAAGCAACTCGATGAGCAAGAAAGAATGGGTCTCATCCGGCCTAGTACTTCTCCGTGGGGTTGTGGTGTTCTTTTTGTGAAGAAGAAGGATGGAACGGACCGACTTTGTGTTGATTACCGTCCAGTGAACAAGAAGACCATCAAGAACAAATACCCACTTCCCAACATCAATGAGCTGTTCGAACAACTCAAGGGTGCTCAAGTATTCTCCAAGCTTGATCTCCGTATGGGTTATCACCAGATTCGCATTCGTGAAGAAGATATTCCCAAGACAGCATTCAGAACAAGCTTTGGTTCATATGAATACACTGTCATGTCTTTTGGCCTCGCCAACGCTCCGCCGACGTTCTCTCGCATGATGAACTTCATCTTCAACGCCTACACCAATGACTTCGTTTTGGTCTATCTCGACGACATTCTGGTTTTCTCGAAGAACAAGGAAGATCATGCCAAGCACTTGCGTTTGGTTCTCGATAAGCTCAGGGAACATCAGTTCTATGCCAAGTTCTCCAAGTGTGAATTTTGGCTCGATGAGGTTCTTTATCTTGGTCATATCATCTCTGCCAAGGGCATTTCCGTGAATCCCGAGAAGGTATCCGCAATTGTGAATTGGGAACCTCCTCAGAATGTGAAGCAACTCCGCAGTTTTCTCGGTCTCGCAAGCTATTGCCGAAGATTCGTTGAAAACTTTTCCAAGATCGCGAAGCCTCTCTCAAATCTTCTTCAGAAGCACGTCAAGTACGTTTGGTCTCCGGAGTGTGACATTGCTTTCAACACTTTGAAAGAGAAGTTGATCACTGCTCCAGTTCTGACTCCGCCTGATGAATCCAAGCCGTACGAGGTCTTTTGTGATGCCTCTCTCCAAGGTCTTGGCGCAGTTTTGATGCAAGAGAAGAAAGTGGTTGCTTATACATCTCGCCAGTTGAAGCCTAATGAGAAGAACTACCCCACTCATGATCTCGAGTTGGCGGCAGTTGTGCATGCTCTTTTGACTTGGAGACATCTTCTATTGGGAAGAAAAGTGGACATTTTCACTGATCACAAGAGTCTCAAGTACATCTTCACTCAGCCTAATCTCAACCTAAGGCAAACTCGATGGGTCGAAATGATTCAAGAGTATAATCCGAGTATTGAGTATACTCCAGGCAAGGCCAATGTGATTGCTGACGCTTTGAGCAGAAAGGCCTACTGCAACAGTCTGATTCTCAAGCCTTATCAACCCGAGCTTTGTGAAGCTTTCCGCAAGCTGAATCTGCAAGTTGTTCCTCAAGGTTTCCTCGCCAACCTTCAAGTCTCTCCTACCTTAGAAGACCAGATTCGCCAAGCCCAGCTTCTTGATGCTATGGTGAAAAAGGTGAAGATTGGGATTGCCAAGAGTCAGTCCAAGTACAAGTGCTACCGCCTTGATGACAAGGACACTCTCTTCTTCGAGGATCGTATTGTTGTGCCCAAAGGTGAACTTCGTAAAGTGATCATGAACGAGGCTCACAATTCTCTCCTCTCCATCCACCCTGGGAGCACGAAGATGTATCAGGACCTCAAGCAAGCTTATTGGTGGACTCGAATGAAGCGCGAGATCGCTCAATTCGTGAATGAATGTGATGTCTGCAGAAGAGTGAAGGCAGAACACCAAAGGCCAGCTGGTCTCCTCCAACCTCTTGCCATTATAGAATGGAAGTTTGACCACATTGAAATGGACTTCGTGACTGGGTTTCCAAAGTCCAAGCGTGGCAATGATGCTATATTTGTTGTCATCGACAAGCTCACCAAAGTGGCTCACTTTCGGCCTATCAAAGAGTCGATCACTGCAGCTCAATTGGCGGAACTATATACCTCTCGCATTATCTCTCTGCACGGTATTCCTCAAGTGATCTCTTCAGACCGTGGCAGTATCTTTACCTCGAAGTTTTGGGGTTCTTTTCAGAAGGCCATGGGCACTAGCATCCGCTTCAGCACAGCTTTCCATCCTCAAACAAGCGGTCAAGTCGAGCGTGTCAACCATATTCTTGAAGATATGCTCAGGGCTTGTGTGATCTCCTTCGGCATGAAGTGGGAGGATTGTCTTCCTTATGCTGAATTCTCCTATAACAACAGTTTTCAAGCAAGTTTGGGCAAGGCCCCTTTTGAAATTCTGTATGGCAGGAAGTGTCGTACCCCTCTCAACTGGTCTGAAACCGGTGAACGTCAGCTGCTGGGTAATGACTTAATCACAGAAGCAGAAGAAATGTGCAAAGTCATTCGTGATAACCTCAAAGCAGCCCAATCCCGCCAGAAGAGCTACTATGATAGTAAGCACCGTGATTTGGCTTTCGAGATCGGAGATCATGTTTACCTCCGCGTCTCTCCCATGAAAGGTACTCGTCGCTTCGGTATCAAAGGGAAGCTTGCCCCTAGATACGTGGGACCTTTCAAGATTGTCAGCAAGAGAGGCGACCTCGCCTATCAACTTGAGCTTCCTTCAAACTTTGCAAATGTTCATGATGTGTTCCATGTCTCTCAGCTTCGAAAGTGCTTCAAGACGCCTGACCGCACCGTCAACTTCGAGGACATTGAGCACCAAGAAGATCTCTCTTATCATGAGCACCCAGTTGCTATTCTTGAAGAGACTGAATGCAAGACTCGCAACAAGTCAATCAAATTTCTCAAAGTCAAGTGGTCTCACCATTCCGACCGTGAAGCTACCTGGGAACGCGAGGATCACCTCCGTTCTGAGTACCCGGAGTTCTTTCAGTCCTAGATCTCGGGACGAGATCTTTTCGTAGTGGTGGAGTGTTGTAACACCCCGGGTGTAACTTTCCCAATTTGTACTCCAACTCTTGCCGTTTCCGGCGTTAAGTTATATTTATTTCCTCGGGTTCGGGTTTTGTCTCCGTGTGTCTTTTTCATTTTCATGCATCTCATATCATGTCATCATGTGCATTGCATTTGCATACGTGTTCGTCTCATGCATCGAGCTTTTTCCCCGTTGTCCGTTTTGCATTCCGGCGCTTCGTTCTCCTCCGGTGGTCATTTCTAGCTTTCTTTCGTGTGTGGGGATTAAACATTTCCGGATTGGATCGAGACTTGTCATGCGGCCTTGGTTTACTACCGGTAGACCGCCTGTCAAGTTTCGTATCATTTGGACTTCGTTTGATACTCCAACGGTTAACCGAGGGACCGAAAAGGCCTCGTGTGTGTTGCAGCCCAACACCCCTCTAATTTGGCCCAAAACCCACCAAACTCTGCTCCATGTCCTAGAGCGTTCGATCACGATCGCGTGGCCGAAAACCGCACCTCATTTGGACTCTCCTAGCTCCACTTATGCCTATATATACCCCCTCCATTTTCGGATCTCGTCTTCCCCCTCGAAACCCTAGTTCTTAAAAAAACAGAAACCTCCGCCGACGGACGTGTCCGCCCCCGGCCGGACAACGTCCGCCGCGCCCCTCGCCTATCGCCATCCGCCACGTGGTGGGCGGACCACTTCCCCGCCAGCCGCTCCCGCCGGCCCGCACCGCCCCGAGGCGGGCCCGCTCCCGCGCCTCTCCGGGCCAGTCCCAGCCACCGCCGCGCCGCCCGTCTTCCATGGCTCCGGGAGCCCGCGCCACCACCGCGCCATCGACGCCGGCGCTGGAGCTCGCCGCCTCCTCCGCCCGACGCCTCGCCGCCTCCCCGGCGCTCGCCGCCGCCCGCCGCCCGGCCCGGCTGCCGCCCGAGCCGGCCACGCCCCGCCGCCTCCACGCCGGCCGGTCCACCCCGGCCTCTTCTCCATCTCTGGCGACGTCGAGCTCGCCGGCGTCCTCGGTTTCCGCGTCAGTGAACAGTGCCCGTGAACAGTGATTCCAGATCTAGATCCGGTTGACTTCTCTCCCCCGAACCCTAAGTTTTTATGCCTACTTTGACCGCCCGTAACTTTGCATCCGTAGTGCCGATTTGGGCATATAATATATCAAAATCTTCGCCTCAACGAGTACATAATTTCATTCCATTGCATCGTTTTCATTTGAGTTCATCTTGGTGCCCAAAATGCTGTTAGAAGGAGGCTTCGTGAGTTAATTGTCAGATCTGCTAGTTCATCTTAGACTTTTGTCATTTTTGCCATGATTATTGTGTGCATGCTATGCCTGTGAGTCCTTCATATGTTTTGTTAAGGATTTTGTCTTCTTTCTAGAGGTGCAACCCATGTATTTTTAGGATGTGTGTGGTGACTTGTGCAAGCTTGCAAAGAGAGGCACACGGTAAATCTGTTTTCAGGGACTTAGTTGTTTTCACTAAGTCTGGGATATTTTAGTTCATAATGCCATATATTCAGCTTGTTTCCTAGTGATCCGTGCCTCTTTTGAGGATGATCAGTATAGGAGTTTTGTTAATCATGTTATGCTCTATCCATCCATGTCTTTGTTTGCAATTATGGAGCACCCTAGCTTGAGTCAATCGAGCTCTACTTTTGCTTCATGGTGAATCTGGGCAGATCGTCAACTCGTTTGCGATTTTGCCGTTGTTATTGTAGATGATCCGTGCATGCTATGCCATTGTTCTTGCCATGTCTAGCTTGTATTTTGTGCCTTCTTAATGGGTGTATGCCTGCCTTGCCATGACTTGCACCATGGTGAGTGCATCGAGCTCGTTTACATGCCTTCGTGAGTTATATTTCAGCATGTCTCAGTTTTCACTAAGTCTGAAAACTGATTGTGTTTTAGCTATGTTCGTGTGCCCGTTAATATGTTTTGTGAACCCTTTTGGCCCCAGGTCACTTTGGGTCTTTTGTTAAGCTTATTGAGTAGCTCCATGCCATGTTCTTACTTGTCATGTTTAGGTCATGTATCATGTTGTTTTGCTGCTCCGAAGAGAGCATCGTGATCTGAAATTTCAGATAAGTGTTAATTTCACTAAGTCTGGAATCTGTTTTGCATTTGCGTTTTTGCCATGCTTGTTTGAACCTCATAATGGATGAATTGGCCGTGGCTCAGTGCTAGTCTTTTGATAAGCATCTTGTGTGCATCCCTGCCATGTATTTTGTTGTCATGTTTGGTGGTTGTAGCATGTTCATTTTGTTGCATTTAGATGCCTACTTGCTGTAAATCGCAAACCGGTGTCATATCTTAAAACGCTTGCCATTTCCAAACCGTAACTCCGATTCCAATGATCTTTATATCGTTTTCAAGCGATTTCATCCCCTCTATCCAGTGGCACCCTTGGAATTCCAAGTTGAAGCCAGGTTCATGCATTTTCTGTCATATCTTGCATTTTGCATCCCGCATCGCATCCCGCATAGCATATCATCATTTCATCATATTGCTTGGTCTTGCACGTGGTTGATTGTATCCTTGTTGCTTGTTTGTCTTGTTTGGGTAGAGCCAGGAGACGAGTTCTCTACCGAGGAGCCCGTTGAGTTTGCTTGTGAGGATCCAGTCAACTCTGACAACTGTGCAGGCAAGATGATCATACCCTCGAAATCACTACTATCTTTGCTATGCTAGTTTGCTCGCTCTTGCTATGCCAATGCTACGATGCCTACCTTTTGCTTGTCAGCCTCCCAATTGCCATGTGAAACTCTAACCCACCTTGTCCTAGCAAACATTGATTGGCTATGTTACCGCTTTGCTCAGCCCCTCTTATAGCGTTGCTAGTTGCAGGTGAAGATTGGAGCCGTTCCTTGTTGGAACATTTATTTACTTGTTGGGATATCATTATATTGCCATGTTATCTTAATGCATCTATATACTTGGTAAAGGGTGGAAGGCTCGGCCTCTCGCCTAGTGTTTTGTTCCACTCTTGCCGCCCTAGTTTCCGTCATATCGGTGTTATGTTCCCGGATTTTGCGTTCCTTACGCGGTTGGGTTATAATGGGAACCCCTTGATATTTCGCCTTGATTAAAGCTTTTCCAGCAATGCCCAACCTTGGTTTTACCATTTGCCACCTAGCCTTTTCTTTCCCTTGGGTTCTGCAGACTCAAGGGTCATCTTATTTTACCCCCCCCCCGGGCCAGTGCTCCTCTGAGTGTTGGTCCACCTGTCAGCTACCGGTGGCCACCAGGGGCAACTCTGGGCTGGCCTACCCGTACCTAGGACAATCTGAGTGTGCCCTGAGAAAGAGATATGTGCAGCTCCTATCGGGATTTGTCGGCACATTCGGGCGGTGTTGCTGGTCTTGTTTTAACCTGTCGAAGTATCTTGAGTTACCGAGATACCGAGTCTGATCGGAACGTCTTGGGAGGAGGTCTATTCCTTCGTTGACCGTGAGAGCTTGTCATGGGCTAAGTTGGGACTCCCCTGCAGGGATTGAACTTTCGAAAGCCGTGCCCGCGGTTATGGGCAGATGGGAATTTGTTAATGTCCGGTTGTAGAAAACTTAAACCTTAATTAATTAAAATGAATCAACTGAGTGTGTTGCCGTGATGGCCTCTTCTCGGCGGAGTCCGGAAGTGGACACGGTGTTGGAGTAATGCTTGCGCAGGTTGTTCCTCTAGATTCTCGCTCGCGCCTTGCCTCCTCTTCTCGCTCTCTTTTGCGGATAAGTTAGCCACCACATATGCCAGTCGCTTGCTGCAGCTCCACATATAATTGCCTTATCCATTCCCATAAGCTTATATAGTCTTGATCGCGAGGGTGCGAGATTGCTGAGTCCCTGTGGCTCACAGATACTATAATTTCAGATGCAGGTCCAGGTGATTTCGCTCCAGGTGACGAGTACGAGCTCAAGTGGGAGTTCGACGAGGACTCTCAGTGTTATTATGTTTCCTTTCCCGATGATCAGTAGTGGTGCCTAGTTGGGGTTCGATTCAGGGCCTAGTCGCATGTTGGGTTCTTTTCTATTTTGGCGCCGTAGTCGGGCCATGAGTGATTGTTTGATGGATGTTATTTATGTACTCTGATGTGACGTGGAGAGTGTAAGCCAACTATGTATCTCCCCCTTTTATTACATATTACATGGGATGTTGTAATGATTGCCTGACTTGCGACATTGCTTTCAATGCGGTTATGTCTCTAAGTCGTGCATCGACACGTGGGAGCTATAGCCGCATCGAGGGCGTGACAGGTACATAATGAGATCGAACTAAATAACTTGTCGTGGTGTTTCGTCAATATGCAACTCGTTGCATATTGCGCTCCACTTAATTTGTAGGGTTGCTTGTGCATTTTGCCATGCCATGCTCCATTAAACCGGACATCATCATAATTGTTTGTGCATCATGCCATGTCTATGTGTTGGTTGTTTACTATGTTGTTTGCTTCTTTCTGGTGTTGCTTCTTCAGGTTGGTTCTGATAACGTCGTGTTGTGAGGATTCGTTCGTCTACGCCCGTTTGTCTTCTTCATGGACTCGTTCTTCTTCCTCGCGTGATTTCAGGCAAGATGACCATACCCTCGAAATCACTTCTATATTTGCTTGCTAGATGCTCGCTCTTTTGCTATGCCTATGCTGCGATACCTACCACTTGCTTATCATGCCTCCTATATTGTTGAACCAAGCCTCTAACCCACCTTGTCCTAGCAAACCGTTGTTTGCTTATGTTACCGCTTTGCTCAGCCCCTCTTATAGCGTTGTTAGTTGCAGGTGAAGATTGAAGTTTGTTCCTTGTTGGAACATGGAGATGTTGTTCCTTGTTGGGACATGTTTACTTGTTGGGATATCACAATATATCTTATTTAATTAATGCATCTATATACTTGGTAAAGGGTGGAAGGCTCGGCCTTATGCCTGGTGTTTTGTTCCACTCTTGCCGCCCTAGTTTTCGTCATATCGGTGTTATGTTGCCGGATTTTGCGTTCCTTACGCGGTTGGGTAATAATGGGAACCCCTTGACAGTTCGCCTTGAATAAAACTCTTCCAGCAATGCCCAACATTGGTTTTACCATTTGCCACCTAGCCTTTTTTTCCCTTGAGTGTCGCGCTCCTAAGGGTCATCATTATTTTACCCTCCCGGGCTAGTGCTTCTCTAAGTGTTGGTCCAAACTAGAGTCCTGTGCAGCGCCCCCTCGGGGAAACTCGAGGTTTGGTTTTAGTTGTATGGAGCGCTCATCTGAGTGTGCCCTGAGAACGAGATATGTGCAGCTCCTATCGGGATTTGTCGGCACATCGGGCGGTGTTGCTGGTTTTGTTTTACCATTGTCGAAATGTCTTGAAGAACCGAGGTATCGAGTCTGATCGAAACGTCTCGGGAGGAGGTCTATTTCTTCGTTGACCGTGAGAGCTTGTCATGGGCTAAGTTGGGACTCCCCTGCAGGGATTTGAACTTTCGAAAGCCGTGCCCGCGGTTATGGGCAGATGGGAATTTGTTAATGTCCGGTTGTAGAAAACCTGAAGTTGACCTTAATTAAAATACATCAACCGCGTGTGTAACCGTGATGGTCTCTTTCCGGTGGTGTCTGGGAAGTGAACACGGTATTGGAGTTATGCTTGACGTAGGTTGTTTTAGGATCACTTCTTGATCATACTTTTATCGACCGTGCTTTGCCTTCTCTTCTCGCTCTCATTTGCGTATGTTAGCCACCATATCTGATAGTCGCTTGCTGCAGCTCCACCTCATACCTTTTTTCCTTACCCATAAGCTTAAATAGTCTTGATCGCGAGGGTGTGAGATTGCTGAGTCCCCGTGGCTCACAGATACTTCCAAAATCAGCTTGCAGGTGCCGATGAGTCCGTGCAGATGACGCAACCAAGCTCAGGAGGAGCTCGATGAAGATCTTGTCCTTTTATGTTGTTTCGTTCTAGTTGATCAGTAGTGGAGCCCAGTTGGGGTCGATCGGGGACCTTGTCGCATTTGGGTTTTTTTTATTTTGGTTTCGTAGTCGGACCTTGATTGTATCTGGTTAATGTAATGTTTTATTCATGTAATTGTGCGAAGTGGCGATTGTAAGCCAACTATGTATCTTTTCCCTTATGTATTACATGGGTTGTTTGCGAAGATTACCTCACTTGCGACATTGCTTTCAATGCGGTTATGTCTCTAAGTCGTGCTTCGACACGTGGGAGATATAGCCGCATCGAGGGCGTTACACACACAAACAATTGTGGGGGAATGTTAGCGGTCAGCCCATCGGTTTCTCTCCGGTCGAATTGTCCGTGACACTCCTGTTGTCCGTGATGCTGTCCCAAGGATTTGTGGCGCAAAGTTTTAGTGTATTGATATATCTTTGTATTTGCCCCTTCAGAAGCATCCAACGTATCTTGTACATGTAGTAGTATAAAATTTGTAATCTATCTCTTACTTTCACACATCTAGAAGGGTGTCCTCCCAGAGCGGCGAAAGAACACACGAGCTCGCTTGCTCTCGGTACCTAGACCAACGGCTGAACGACGCGTCGCTACAAGAATTAAATGCGATCGTATAGGCTGAGAAGGATACAACCGGTCGGGCAATATTGTAGAGTGATGGCTTCATCCAACCTGACGACGCGATGACGGTACACTTCGGACATGTTCTGTCAGTACATGTATCACATAATGATTTGCGACTGGGGGTCCGTCTCCGGACACCGCATGAGTCAGAGAAGCTCAAAGCTATGGCGACGAGCCGACGACGGAGGCAACAGGCTATGGATTCAAGTTCTCATGAGATGCGGTTGATAGCTCTGTTCCTCGCGCCGCCTTTTGCTGCTAATGACAACCGCTGCTACTAGATGCGCAGCTTCATAATCTTTTCCTACGTTTGAGCAGATTCCCGCTGCCGGATCTTGGAGGCGCCGAAGCTACGACTGAGGGCTAACGCAGCCAAACACTTGTTTTCCCGGCCGCCAAGTCAAGCATTAGCGATGTTGGTGATGCGGCGCTGACAGTTCAACAAGACCTGAACAACACTTGCGAGGGACTCAGCTCGGCGGCGCCGAACTCAGAAGAGTCAACGAAGAAAGATGATCCGCAGGCACCAGGCTGGACGAAGAGGTATGTTGATATGCTTCCACTGTATTGGTTCCTCTCAGATGAAATTGTACCTGCAATCGCGCAGGACATTCAGTTATCCTTTACATTTGGGAACAATAGCTTGAAAAACTGAATTGTGGCGGCGAGCAGCTCGTGCGAAGAAGTTCAGCCTGATGTCGTGTCGCCGCTGCTACATCTGAAAGGTTTGCCGGACAGGGCAACGTGTCAGTTGAAGATGCCGTCTAGTAATCGGGCAAAGACAACCGGCAGGCACAAGTATGAACGCGAAGGTGAGCTTCCACCCGCGGTGATGCTGTCCTGTTTGAGATGCGATTACATCAAACGGAACTACTGTATTTCGTTTGGTTCTGAATTCTGCTGGTTTTCTTACTTCGCTAGTAAATTTGTTGCTCAGGTCATCGACTTGCTGGGGCTGACAAAGATACCACCCAAGCATATATTGAAGCGACGGGCCAAAAATGCAACCAGCAAGGGATGTACTACCGGAGCACTTGCTGCACTTGCAAAAGGATCAGCTCTTGCGTGAGTCAACGCCGCACCGCCCTTAACGTCGCCGCTACCCTCTAACGACCGTCCCTCCACTAGATACAAACGTTGTCCCTCTCCCATCTCCCCTCCCATTAAAAAATGCGTACATCACTGTGGCAGTATACATCACGCTCTTATTCCCACGTCCACGCGTCGATCTCCATTTTGCCCGCGCTAACGGGAGCAGGCGCGGACGAGCGCTCTTGCGAATTTTCGGGTGTCCTCCAAACTATATAAACCGCTCATGATACAACAAGCATCACATTAGGCCAATTCTCATTACTCACACAAATGGTCGACAAAAGCGATAGAAAAGCCACACACGACCACAGTGCACCGAAACAACAGACGATGACGCTAGATGTGCAGCCAGTATCCTCGAATCCAAGGAGCACGCCACTACGTACAACGCAGTCGTCGCCGTTGCCCTCGCCCCGATGTTTGCAGTCCTACAAAATGCCAGGAAATTTCAAAGAAGGCATATACGCGCAGTGAGTCGATTCTGACTCTGGTGCAATTCATACCACTAACAAATGCTTAACAGCTAAGCAATTAAAACAGTCAAATTGATACAGGACACTGGCAAATTTGGCAGGGTGGTTGGACGGCGGATGAGGTGAGCCCATCAGCAAGGCAAGCTCGAACGAGTTTTAGGGTATGTTTGGTTTACAACCAATGGTCACCCTACCAAAAAGTTGGCTGGCCCATAAGATTTGGTCATCACTTGGATCGGTGCCAAATATTTGGCGCGCCCAGCCCGCCCAGGTCGCTCCCGTGTAAAAACTGCCAAATCGCAGGCGCGGCAGGGGCGCAGAAAACCCGCGCCAAAAAGTTGGCAGCGTTGCCCTCGCACGCTTTTCATTGTCTTCGGTGATTATCAAACGTAATTAGTATGGCAGATTAAATGGCTGGGCAAATCAACGTACGTACCTACCATACCTTTGGATCAATTAATCCCGTCTAGCGGCCGGTAACCAATCCTGCTCTCTTTTTTACAGGGGAACCAATCCTGCTTAGCACAAGCAAAAAAACAATCCTGCTTAGTAGTAGTACCAAACCGTACCAAACACTTAAGTTATCGCAGTTTAACCAAAACATCGTGGGGAGCGCTGGGGCAGGTATGGTTCTCAGGGATGAACATGGAGCTACCATCTTCTCTTCTAGCCGAGAGTTACGGCAGTGTATCTCCCCGCTGGAGTCTGAACTTGCAGCATGCATGGAGGGCATTTCCCTAGCCTCACAATGGTCTGCACTACCGATTGTTGTCCAAACCGACTGTCTAGACGTGGCCAAGCTGATTAATGAAGGAGGAGAGAACCGGTCTGAGCATATGATGATGGTACGTGAGATCACTAAACTTCTACAGGACCGTGGGGAATTTCTAGTCAAGCATGTAAGGAGAGAACAAAATGTTGTTAGTCATTTTTTAGCAAACTATGGCAGAATAAAAAAGCACACCGCGGTGTGGCTTCGATCTGGTCCGAGGTGCCGGACCTTTGTAATGCAGACATGGCTGCTGGTTGATGAATGAAATATTTTTTCCTCGCAAAGAAAAAACAAAACATCGTGGATTAAAATGAAAGACTGTCTGGATGTCACCGTTCTTTGCACGGACATATGTGATGCGCATGTGTACTTTTATACACGCCCGTTTTCCACTTGGCACATTGTAGTTAATTAAGTGTTTTGTAACACATGTCCCTTTTTTTGTTACTAAAACTGGATTGCAATCAAACCAAACACTGATCAATCCAAATTCCCAAAGTGCGCCAAGTTAGTTGGCTGCAAACCAAATGGAAGCCTACTGATTTTGCCAAAAAATGGCAAGTACAATGGCTCTAAACCAAACAAGATCAACTTACCAAAAAATTGATCATGCCCTAGCTTTGGTCATGCCAAAAAATTGATGGGGTTAGTTGGGGCACAAACCAAACACACCCTAATTGGTGGGGTTATCCCTTTTATTATAACAACGCGTCGCCAACGCGGTCCCCGGCCCGCGTGCCCGTCGACAGGCCCACACGCGTCGCCCCGATACTTCCTCCCTCCCTGCCTTGGCCGCCATCGCACCTCACCCTCGCCCCCGTCTATATAACGAGAGCCCGGCGGATACGTGTTTCACCACCCCTTCCCATCCCATCCCGCTCTGCTCAGCTCTAGTGTTTTCTCTCCATCCACCGATCGAGTGAAGCTCTCCGTCCGCCGGACGAAAGATCGACGACCATGGCGGGCACGGCCAACTGCATCGACATCATCCTCGCCATCATCCTCCCGCCCCTCGGCGTCTTCCTCAAGTTCGGCTGCGGGGTAAGCGTCGGCGCCAGATTCTTTCCTCTTTCTCCCCTCGTTCGTCTTCCCTTTTCTGGCTCGATCCACAGGTTGATAGATGCGTAGATAGATAGACAGTGACATAGTATATGGATGGAATTCTGATTACTGATAATCGTTTCTTGGCTTCTGTCTTGCAGCACGAGTTCTGGATCTGCCTCCTGCTCACCTTCCTCGGGTACATCCCGGGGATCATCTACGCCATCTACGCCATCACCAAGTAAACTAGCTAGCAAGCCGTCCCAAGTGTTCGGCGACACAATATTTTCAGGATGATTTGATCTCTTGGTCTAGTCCCTCCTTGCTTGTGTGGGTTCGTTTAATTCTTTTCTGTGTGCGTTGATGATGCGAATTCCTCCGTGGTTTCCGTGGACCGTGTGAAGAGCATCATCTTCTTTATGTATATGATATATGGGAGTTTATATATGCTCCCCGAGTGGGAATACTTCTTCTTAAAGTTAGGCTGGTCACAATGGGCAAGAACATAAGCTAGTAACTTACACACTTTCCTAGATTATGTTATTATCTTTATAGTGTGTAAGAACATCTATATAGTGTCATGCAACGATGTATTTATTAGGTTATAGACTCATTTTTTTTTAAGTGTGTGATGTTTCGGTAACTTAGCTAGTTACCACAAGCACCTCTCTCTTCATTAAATATGTGCCACATAAGCAAAGTTATATTAGAGTGTGTGATGTTACTCCTAAGTTCCTCCCCATTGTGACCAGCCTTAGATCATCATTGCCTCCCTGTTCAAGTCTGGAATCGGCCGTGATATATACTGTATGTAGTCGGGTTTCTCATTTGATTTCTTCAGTAATAATAATATAAATAAAGAAGCATCAGGTTCTACTGGGATGTAGTGAGTGCTGTTATGCAAATTTGGTACCTGTCCCTCTCGGGACAGTTGCGCACTCGCGCGTGTTGCATGAGGAACAAAAGCTGTGTCATCATGCCTGTCAGATGTGTCCTAGCCTCGCTGTCTCAGCTGTGGCAGTCCATGCGTTCCATTGGCTGGCCGCCTGTCAAGTGGACGCAAATGCGTGGGCCTCGTCATCTACGTGAATTTAACACGTCAGGAAATGGGGACACCAAGCGTCGAAAATGATCGAGCACGCGTATCTAAACGCTCCTATATTTCTTTACAGCGGAAGTATCTCTTTTTTTCTTGGAAACAAAGACGTTTTGGTTTCTTTTTAGAAACACCGGCTGCAACCTATGTGCATACTCTACACTACATGCTCGTATGATGCGAACTGAAGAACCGCAATCACGTAGCTTCGAGATTGACGTTCTGGTATCATGACCATTGGGTTAATTAAGCGAGAAATCAACACCTTTTGGGCTAGAAGAGCAACTCCTTTATTTGTATTTTTTGAAATGCCAGAAGAGCAACTCGATTGCAAAGCATTGCGCTACTGTCGATAGGGAAAAACCATTCCTTGTCCGTCAACTATGGCGGATCCTATTCCCCGCGTATGTCAGGGAATAGCGATCAAGCCTGTACTTTTTGGTTTGTATAAGCCAGCCTACTTTTGGTTTTTCTCCACCGGCTTTGGCAAGGTTATAGATCCTTCCCTGATTCTTTTCCTATGTTTCTTCTTTTTTTCTTTCTTTTATATTTTTTTCAAATTCTCATTTTTTTGAAATTCCTAACTTATTTTGCAATCACGAATTTTTTTGAATTCATACATATTGTGGAGATCATTTTTTTCAAATTCACTAACAATTTTTGAAAATGTTCATCTTTTAAAAAAATGTTCATTTAATTCAAAAAAATGCCCGCCCAATTAAAAAAAAGCTCTTGAATTCAATTTTTGTCACCAAATTTCAGAATGTTAATCGAACTCAAAATTTGTTCATCTATACCAATATAAAAAGACCTAAAAAGGTAGATCCAACTGACCTCGGCCATCGAACTAAGTTAATCCAACGATCTAGACTGCTTCAATGAAGAGCGTTACACGTGTTTAACATGCAATTAATATCATACCAAATATTGCACTAATCACGGGATTAATACACAAATAATAGTATACCTAATATCCGCGTCCAATTAATATATTGCTTAAATATTAACATGCGTTGCACGTGCGCATTTACTAGTCAAATAAAAAATGTTCATCAATATTTAAAAATTCATAAAATTGTTTTTTTTCAAAATAATGAACATTTTTTGAATTATAGAGCATTCGTTTTAAATTTGTGAACATTGTTTTAATTTGTGCACATTTTGTGAAATTCGTAACTTTTTTTTGAAATCCCAATTTTTTTCAAAGAGGAAAAAAAAACAGAAAAAAAACAGTGGAGCCCCGACCGCCATCTGGGACGATGGCGTTTGCCTCTTTGAAAAAAATTGGGATTTCAAAAACAGTAGCGCACAAAAACAGTGGAGCAGGGACGATGGCGTTTGCTCGCTGTCGCCCGCACAGGTCGGGGAATAGGAGCTCCTAAAAAAGTCCTCCCATGGACACGGTCGAATAGCCGGCGGCTGGTTTTTGTGTTTTTTTATTGAGTATGTAAAAGTAGAGACGAGGGAGCATGGATGATGGGAGCACACGCTTCCTTAAAAAAAAATTAAACATATTTTTCCTGGTTTCTGTATTTTTTTCTTATATTTTATTTGTTTTTCTTGCATGGTTGTTTATTTATATATTTTTATTCTTACCTTTTATTATATTTCTTTTTAAATTTTATTTACTGTTTAAGGTTTTCTTTGTAAACACACGAACTGTTGCAAAAAAAAACTCATGAACATTTAAAAAATACATGAATCATTCCAGTGTTTTTAGATAATTATTAAACACGTGGAAACTTTTAAAGATACACAAACTTTAAATACATGAACACCTTTTAAAATTGCCCGAGCATATTATTTAAAATGTAGATGATTTTTAAATAATACATGTGTGAACACCTTTTAAAGTTACATTAGCAGACACAAACTTAAAATATGTGTACACATTAAATATTTGAATATTTTTTTAAAAGAAGTGTACATACTTTAAAATTATATGAGCAGTTTTTAGAAGACGTGAAAAACTATGAAATTACATGAGTATATATTGAACTCGTGACCATATATTTTCAAAATTACATAAACATTTAAAAATAAGTGAAAACCTTATTAAATTACATGGATGTTAGTTAAAAAGCCCAAAGAACTTTAAATGCATGAACATTTTTTGGAAAATATGTAATCACTACTTATTAACCAAATGAACTTAAAAAATTATGAATACTAATTTTCAATTTCATAATTATTTTAGCTAGCTTCTTCTTTTAGTTCCTTCGTAATCAACATGTATCTACGACAACTAATCTTTTGACCCATCTTTGTGGTAAGCATGCTTGTATGCTGACGGACAATGAAAGCTGACTAGACTCGAACCCTTCATTCCTGATCAGCGGCCTCCTCGCGAACAACAAATTTCTAATATTTTGTGAAATAAAGCTCTCTAATATTCCTCGCTAAAAAATCACGTACGGGTTGGTATTACGTACGAGAACAACAAATTTGTGATCTTTTAGCTACATATCTTTTTCAACATCAAAAAACACGAGCCATGAGTTGCTAAAGTGATAGCTCTATTCTGAAGCTAACTATCATCCATGTTAGGTCGGGTTACCTATTACCATACAATCTACCAACCATCGTTGTGCCGTTATCACACTCCTTCAACGTTATCACACCCCTTCAGCCGATGATGATGTGCTTGATTCCTAACTAATAGCATACATGTCACTAGTGACAGACTCACAAGGGCATAATACATGATCAGTTTATTAAACATATTAAAAAATGGCCATCTAACGTTGTTCGTAGATGTAAGGGTGTTGGATCATCCGAGGGTGGTGTATCATCTAAGGGTGATGCAAGCTCTAAGAGTCGTAGATCAAGTAAGAGTGATGCATCATTGAAGGCATGTTGCTATCTCGGTTTTCCCGAGGTATAGCGCTTCTTTGTTGTTTTAGCTAGAAAATAGCACAGGTGCGATGTTGTTCAGGAACTGTTACAGATTTATGGTCCAGATGCTGACATAATTGCACAAAATTCTTGGGTCCGAGCACCTGATGACTTTTTGGTGGTGTGGCTATCAACCAATGTAGTGCATATGTAGGATTTTAGGCTGCTGTCATTTTTCCAACTATAAAATGTATGTAGTGCATATTATTTGTTCTTTTTGCTGCTGTAAAATGTTGCCCTTGTCCTTTATGGGTTGAGGCCACTAGCTAATCTTGTTTCCTCTCGCTCTCGTTGTCTTGCTCTCTTTGCCCAGGTCACTTGGAAGTCTGATATTGCCAAGGAGGACGAGAAGGCCGATGGATGTAGCTTGTAGTGCCACTTGCTCGTAATGGGGTTGCTGCTATGTGGATGGATATTTGGTGTGTGAAGTGCCTGATAGGTTGTCGTTTTGCTGGGTGCTACCTCTTAGCTCCTTTTGTATTCAACACAAGGAAGGTCCATCTTGGTGCGTTGATACCTGTCATCATTCATTCAAACAGAAGATTGGCAACACAAGGAAGGGTTGGCAGTGAGTAGTGGAGATTATTTTGTTTATGGTGCTTGACTTCTGTTGGGGAGATGATTTCATCCAGTGTATTGACTGACTTGAAGTGCATGAATGAATTTTTAAATGAATAGACGTGTTATGCTGCCAAAATTTTTAGTGAAAATCTGCACGACTTGTCAAAATTTTGTCCTTGGTTGTAACAAAACCAAAACTTTTTGGTCTTGGCTGCAAGATGCTAGGATCTTTTGCTAGTAAGAAAACCACAAATTTTGGGTCTTGGCTGCAAGATGCCATGGTCTTTTTCTTGTAAGAAAACCAAAACTTTTGTAATCAACATGTATCTTGGACAACTAATCTTCTGACCGATCTTTGTGTTAAGCGTGCTTGTATGCCGATGGACATTGAAAGCTGACTAGATCGGGCCCTTCATTCATGATCAGCGACCTGGCATTGAAAGTGAACTAGTGGGGGTAAGGTGGGCGTATATATAGGATAGACACAAAAATTTGACAGTAACACACCTTTTTGCATAGTTCGAAGGTTTTGAATGACCAGGTTAGAAACTCCAAAAATAACTAAAGGAGGAAACTTTCATATAGCTCGGATGATCATACCAGAAGGCGTTAGAGGCTCTAACCGACCTTTGACTCACATGCGCATGCTACTGAACTCATTTAGAATTTCTGATCTAAGATGGGTAGGAGGTTATGAGTCATGTACATAGTAGCGCACAAGTTGTCTGGTGGCTTCAAATGGGAGGTGTTCGTAGGAACTGAAGGAAATATGCCCTAGAGGCAATAATAAAGTTTTTATTTATATTTCCTTATACCATGATAAATGTTTATTATTCATGCTAGAATTGTATTAACCGAAAACTTAGTACATGTGTGAATACATAGACAAACATATTGTCCCTAGTATGCCTCTACTTGACTAGCTCGTTAATAAAAAATGGTTAAGTTTCCTAGCCATGGACATGTGTTGTCATCTGATGAACGGGATCACATCATTAGAGAAAGATGTGATGGACAAGACCCATCTGTTAGCTTAGCACTTTGATCATTTAGTTTATTGTTATTGCTTTCTTCATGACTTATACATGTTCCTATGACTATGAGATTATGCAACTTCCGAATACCGGAGGAACACTTAGTGTGCTATCAAACGTCACAACGTAACTGGGTGATTATAAAGATGCTATACAGGTGTCTCTGATGGTGTTTGTTGAGTTGGCATAGATCGAGATTACGATTTGTCACTCCGTGTTTTGAAGAGGTATCTCTGGGCACTCTTGGTAATGCACATCACTATAAGCCTTGCAAGCAATGTGACTAATGAGTTAGTTGCGGGATGATGCATTACAGAACGAGTAAAGAGACTTGCCGATAACGAGATTGAACTAGGTATGATGACACCGACGATCGAATCTTGGGCAAGTAACATACCGATGACAAAGGGAACAACGCATGTTGTTATGCGGTTTGACCGATGAAGATATTCGAAGAATATGTAGGAACCAATATGAGCATCTAGGTTCCGCTATTGGTTATTGACCGGAGATGTGTCTCGGTCATGTCTACATGGTTCTCGAACCCGTAGGGTCCGCATGCTTAACGTTCGATGACGATTTGTATTATGAGTTATGTGATTTGATGTAACGAAGGTTGTTCGGAGTCACAGATGAGATAACAGACATGACAAGGGGTCTCAAAATGGTCGAGACATAAAGATTGATATATTGGATCATGTTATTCGGACACTTAAAGTGTTCCGGATAGTTTCGGATAAAACCGGAGTGCCGGAGGCGTTACCGGAACCCCCCGGGGAAGTAATGGGCCTTAGTGGGCCTTAGGGGAGAGAGAGGGAAACAACCAGGAGGTGGCACCCCCAAGGGGAGTCCGAATAGGACTAGGGAAGGGGGCGCGGCCCCTCTTTCCCTCTCCCTCTCCCTCTCGTTCCTTCTTCTCCTACTAGGACTAGGAAAGGGGGGAGCCGATTCCTACTTGGAGTAGGACTCCCCCCCTTGGGCGCGCCCCCTAGGGCCGGCCGACCTCCTCCTCCCCTCCTTTATATACGGGGGAGGGGCACCCCATAGACACACAAGTTGATCTTTAGCCGTGTGCGGTGCCCCCTCCACAGTTTTACACCTCGGTCATATTGTCGTAGTGCTTAGGCGAAGCCCTGCGTCGGTAACTTCATCATCACCGTCACCACGCCGTCGTGCTACCGAAACTCTCCCTCGACCTCAACTGGATCAAGAGTACGAGGGACGTCACCGAGATGAACATGTGCAGATCACGGAGGTGTTGTACGTTCGATACTTGATCGTTTGGATCATGAAGACGTTCGACTACATCAACCGCGTTACTAAATGCTCCCGCTTTCGGTATACGAGGGTACATAGACACACTCTTCCCTCTTGTTGCTATGCATCTCCTAGATAGATCTTGTATGATCGTAGGTAATTTTTTTGAAATACTGCATTCCCCAATAGTGGTATTTGAGCCAGGTCTATACGTAGATGTTATATGCACGAGTAGAACACAAAGAGTTGTGGGCGATAATAGTCATACTGCTTACCAACATCTCATACTCTGATTCAGCGGTATTTTTGGATGAAGTGGCCCAGACCGACATTACATGACCGCGTTCATGAGACTGGTCGTACCGACGTGCTTCACACACAGGTGGCTAGTGGGTGCCTATTTCTCCAGCTTTAGTTGAATCGAGTTTGACTACGCCCGGTCCTTGTTGAAGGTTAAAACAACACACTTGACGAAAAATCGTTGTGGTTTTGATGCGTAGGTAAGAAAGGTTCTTGCTAGAAGCCCGTAGCAGCCACGTAAAACTTGCAACAACAAAGTAGAGGACGTCTAAGTTGTTTTTGCAGGGCATGTTGTGATGTGATATGGTCGAGACGTGATTATATAAATTGTTGTATGAGATGATCATGTTTTGTAACAGTTATGGGAAACTGGCAGGAGCTGAGGGAGTCCTGGATTAGGGGGTCCTCGTACAGCCGGACTATATACTTTGGCCAGACTATTGGACTATGAAGATACAAGATTGAAGACTTCGTCCCATGTCCGGGTGGGACTCTCCTTTGCGTGGAAGGCAAGCTTGCAAATTCGGATATGTAGATCTCCTCCCTTGTAACCGACTCTGTGTAACCCTAGCCCCCTCCGGTGTCTATATAAACCGGAGGGTTTAGTCCGTAGGACAACAACAATCATAATCATAGGCTAGCTTCTAGGGTTTAGCCTCTACGATCTCGTGGTAGATCAACTCTTGTAATACTCATATCATCAAGATCAATCAAGAAGGAAGTAGGGTATTACCTCCATCAAGAGGGCCCAAACCTGGGTAAACATTGTGTCCCCCGCCTTCTGTTACCATCCGCCTTAGACGCACAGTTCGGGACCCCCTACCCAAGATCCACCGGTTTTGACACCGACATTGGTGCTTTCATTGAGAGTTCCACTGTGTCGTCACCATAAGGCTTGATGGCTCCTTCAATCATCGGCAACAATGTGATCCAGGGTGAGGTTTTTCTCCCCAGACAGATCTTCGTATTCGGCGGCTTCGCACTGCGGGCCAACTCGCTTGGCCATCTGGAGCAGATTGAGAGCTACGCCCCTGGCTGTCAGGTCAGGTTTAGAAACTTAAACTATACTGCAGACATCCGCGGAGACTTGATCTTCAACGGATTCGAGCCCGTGTCAGGTGTGCCGCACAGTCACGACGAACATGACTTAGCTCTGCCGCTAGACAGTGTTCGGGAGATCACACCTGTGGCAACTCCGGCCGTTGATCCGGAGTAGACCGCGTCGTCCGAGGACGGGTGGATGGACCCCACCACGGAGGCCGCACACTCAGCGGCGATAGAGCCGAATACTGACTTCACCTCCTACGAGACCTGTGTTGCCGGATCCTTGGATTCGTCCCCGGCCACGGGCTCCGAACCGCCTGCGTCTGTGCCTATCGAATCTGATTGGGCGCCGATTATGGAGTTTTCCTCCGCGGATATCTTTCAGCACTCGCCCTTGGGCGATGTGCTAAATTCATCAAGGTCTCTCTCCTTGTCAGGAGGCCCTTGGCCGAACTATGACCGACTGGAGTGGGAAGCGGATGACGGAGAAATTCGTTGCCCACCCACCACCCACTTAATAGCCACTGTCGATGACTTAACCGATATGCTTGATTTCGACTCCAAAGACATCGGCGGTATGGACGATGATGTAGGAGAGGAACAGGAACCACCGCCCACAGGGCGCTGGACAGCCACTTCATCACACGATATATACATGGTGGATACACCCAAAGAAAACAATGACGAGGAACGGAAGGATGCAACGAAGGATAATCCCCTCGAGAAGCAACCAAAGCGATGACGTAGGCGTCGCTCCAAATCCCGCCTCGGTAAAACAACGATAACAGCGAATAATACCCCGATCGACTCCAAAGCAAAAGACGACCACATGGAGCCAGCGACAGAGAAGGATGAACCAGCGGACGGCGAACATAGTGCGGAGCCGCTGTCCCATCACGGCTGAGGGAGTCCTGGATTAGGGGGTGTCCGGGTAGCCGGACTATACCTTCAGCCGGACTCCAGGACTATGAAGATACAAGATTGAAGACTTCGTCCCATGTCTGGATGGGACTTTCCTTGGCGTGGAAGGCAAGCTTGGCGATGCGGATATTTAGATCTCCTACCATTGTAACCGACTTTGTGTAACCTAACCCTCTCCGATGTCTATATAAACTGGAGGGTTTTAGTCCGTAGGACAACTTCATCATACAACAATCATACCATAGGCTAGCTTTTAGGGTTTAGCCTTCTCGATCTCGTGGTAGATCTACTCTTGTACTACCCATATCATCAATATTAATCAAGCAGGACGTAGGGTTTTACCTCCATCAAGAGGGCCCGAACCTGGGTAAAACATCGTGTTCCTTGCCTCCTGTTACCATCCGGCCTAGACGCACAGTTTGGGACCCCCTACCCGAGATCCGCCGGTTTTGACACCGACATTGGTGCTTTCATTGAGAGTTCCTCTGTGCCGTCGCAATCAGGAAGGATGCCTCTTCCCGTCTTTAAAGACGGCGCCGTTACTAAGGGAGCCTTGGCTGTTGGCCAAACTCTCCGGCTAGGCGGTTTTTTCATGGCCGCCTGTTCGGCCGTTGCACTGACGGTGACCTCTCGGGTCATCAAAAGCAATCTTCACGTCAGCTCGGAACTCGTCGAGCAGTTAGATCCAATGGAGCTCTCTTCCGTAAACGAGCTCTTGGATCACATCGCCTCCTTGGGGGTCACTACGGATTATGACCAGATTGGGCTTAAACCCGATCTAAGAGAAATTAATTCTCCCCAAGTCACCCATCACGTTGCCGTGGTAGAGGCACAGTGCGGCGACTCTTCATCTATCTTAAGGACTAGCTACGTCCGGAATCCCAATCCCTCCAAGCCGGATACCTGCAGAGGGGAGGATGTAACTCAAGACCTGAACTTAGAATCAGGCAACGGGCTAGATTCACTGGACAACATCCAAGAATCCAAACTTCAGAGTTCGGAAACTCCTTGGCCTCTGAGTCTTAGATTGGGTGAAGTTCCGGACTTAATTCCACCCACCCACCCGAACATAAGCGATCTATCCCAAATCAGGCAAAAGCCCGAAGAAACAGTACATCATTACTGGGCAAGGTTCCTCCTGGTTATGAACAGGATAAAGGACTGCCGCGAGGAAGACGCAATCTCAATCTTCTGCAATAATTGCACAGACAAGGGAATCCTCAACGCCACAAGTCATCATGATCTTACACACTTCGCTGACTTAGCGTCCATAGTACAAAAGTACTGTGCGATGGAAAGCGCCCGGAAAACCGAAACTAAATTTTGGGACAATCTGGCCCTGAATAGAAACCTCGTCCGAAATAAAAGGGTGCATCATCATCAGACACCCGGGTTAAAAACCAAAAAACCAAAACCCTCTACAGGGCATGGAACCGTACTGGAGGGATGGCTTAATGAACCCTGTAAAATTCATTGTACAGAGGACGCCACACCAACTCATAGCCTCAGAGCATGTTGGATACTCCGGCAGGTGGCCAAAAGGGGCGAAGATCTCCTAATTCCGGAGGCCGCAGAAAGCCACCTCAGGGACTCTAATACAGTCTTAACAGTCTTCGAAACTTTCGCATCAAATAATATGCGAAAAAGAACACTCCACAACCTCGCTGAAGTCTATCAAGTAGCAACAATAAACCCATGGAGTGACACGGCTATTACTTTTAATGGCAGTGATGAACCTAAATTCCGAACAGCTCGAGCACCAGCCGCATTGGTACTCAATCCTATAGTGGACGAATTTCGCCTCACCAAGGTACTCATGGACGGAGGCAGCGGATTGAACCTCATTTATGAGGAAACCCTTCAAAAAATGGAAATAGACTGGAACCGCATTGAGCGAAGCAGCACAACCTTTAGAGGAATAATCCCTAGTCGGGAAGCGCGCTGTGCAGGAAAAATCACACTAGATGTGGTGTTCGGCACGCCGGATAATTATAGGTCCGAAGAGGTCACATTCCAAGTGGCCCCGTTCAGTAGCGGATACCACGCTCTGCTGGGGCGGGAAGTGTTTACAATCTTCCAAGCAATACCCCATTATGGGTACATGAAGCTCAAGATGCCCAGGCCGAACAGAATCATCACTCTCGCTAGTGATCCGGACATAGCACTCCGCGCCGAAAACAAGACAGCCGCATTGGCCCTTGAGGCACTGTCCGAGGCCCTAGCGGCTGAGGAACTGACTACGCTGCGCTCCACGGTAAACAGGGACGATGTGATACTCGATAGAAGATCCAAGTCCACCTCTTTTAAACCAGCGGATGAAATAGTCAAATTCTAGGTCCATCCAACGGACCCCAATAAAACAGCTTCCATCGGGGCACGATTAAACCCCGATGTAGACGCCGCACTACGAGAATTCCTACGGGAGAACTGGGACATTTTTGCCTGGCACCCTTCAGACATGCCAGGAATCCCACGCAGGCTGGCCGAACACAGCTTAAATATCCTAAAAGGATTCAAACCTGTCAAACAAGCCCTTCGGCGTTTCTCTGAGCCCAAGAGACAGGCAATGGGAGAGGAGCTAGCCAAACTATTGGAGGCCGGATTCATCAGAGATATAAAACATCCGGACTGGCTAGCAAACTTGGTGATGGTACCAAAGAAGGACAAATCCTGACGCCTGTGCGTTGACTTCAAAGACCTTAACAAGGCTTGCCCAAAGGATCCCTTCCCCCTCCCCCGCATTGATCAAATTATCGACACAACTGCAGGACACGATTCGTTGTGCTTCCTCGACGCATACTCCGGTTACCATCAAATCAAGATGGCCGAGTTAGACCAAGCCGCAACAGCATTCATCACCCCATACGACCCATTCTGCTTCAACACAATGCCTTTCGGGCTCAAAAATGCCGGCGCAACATATCAGCGCATGATTCAGACATGTCTGGCAAACCAGATCGGCAAAACAGTAGAGGCATACATGGATGATGTGGTCATAAAAACAAAACATGTCGAATCTCTAGTAGACGACTTGAGGCTTACATTTGACAACCTCCGAGCATATGACATCAAGCTAAATCCGGAAAATGCGTTTTCGGCGTTCCAGCCGGAAAGCTCTTGGGGTTCATTGTATCCGGTAGAGGAATCAAAGCAAATCCAGCCAAGATCCGAGCTTTGTCACAATTGGATATCCCAAAGGACCTCAAACAAATACAAAAATTAACCGGATGCGTGGCGGCTCTAAGCCGCTTTATCTCCCGGTTGGGAGAAAAGGCGCTACCCCTCTATCGCCTCCTTCGGCGCACCGAACACTTCGAGTGGACGGATGCCGCCACGGCCGAACTCGAGGAAATAAAAGCCCTATTGGCAACAAACCCCGTCCTGGCCGTGCCAAACATCGGCGGACCAATGCTATTGTACATTGCAGCAACCCATCAAGTTGTTAGCGCAGTACTCGTCGTCGAACGGGAAACAGACGGACACAAATTACCCCTTCAAAAGCCGGTTTACTATGTGTCCACTGTCCTCACCCCATGCAAATCACGGTACCCACATTATCAAAAGATTGCATATGTGGTATTCATGGCATCCCGGAAGCTACGACACTACTTTCAAGAGTGTTCAATCACAGTAGCATCGGAAGTACCACTCAACGATATTATAAACAACCGTGACGCAATGGACCGGATTGCAAAATGGGCCATCGAGCTCCTCCCGTTCGACATAACTTATAGGCCACGGTGGGCTATCAAGTCGCAAGTTTTGGCCGACTTCATCGCAGAATGGACAGAGGCCGAACTCCCTAAAGAGTACGGCACATATTCAAACTGGATCATGCACTTCGACGGTTCCAAAATGTTGGCCGGACTTGGGGTCGGCGTCGTTTTGACGTCCCCCACAGGAGACACAGTTCAATATGTACTCCAGATTATGTACATGGACTCCAACAATGCAGCCAAATACGAGGCCCTTTTACATGGTCTCCGGATGGCAGTATCCATGGCCATTCAACGCCTAGAGGTGCGCGGGGATTCGAACCTCGCGATATCCCAAATAAATGGAGACTTCGATGCCAAGGATCCAAAAATGGCAGCTTACCGCAACACCGTCCTCAAAATGTCAGCTCGGTTTGAGGGGCTCGAATTTCACCATATAGCCCGAGAAAACAATCAGGCGGCAGACGTCCTGGCACGCATCGGCGCAAAACGCGATGCGATCCCCCCAACATCTTCCTGGAAAGGCTGTTCAAGCCATCCATAGTATGGGAAGAGGAACATGGCAATATTAGCCCGGACCCAACCGCACTGTCCGACGCCGAACAATCTGACATAATCGGAGGCTCTGCCAATGAAATCACAACCTCAGCCCACGTACTAATGGCCATTATCGCCCCGTGGACAGAGCCATTCCTAGCCTACCTTACTAGGCAGGAACTCCCAGAGGACCAAAACAAGGCACGCTGTATAGTGCGGCGATCTAAAGCCTATAAAGTCCATGAGGGAGAACTTTATAAGAAAAGCACTACCGGAGTCCTTCAAAGGTGCATCTCCGAAGAGGAAGGGCGGAACCTGCTGGCTGAAATTCATGCCGGACTCGGTGTCCATCACGCCGCAGCCCGGTCCCTTGTAAGCAAGGCTTCCGTATAGGCTTTTATTGGTCGACGGCCCGGGCGGACGTTCAGGACTTGGTCCAACGATGCGCCGGTTGCCAGCTTTTTGCAAACCAAAGCCATATGCCACCCACTGCCCTCCAAACTATCCCTATCACTTGGCCTTTCACGGTATGGGGGCTTGACATGGTGGGACCCCTTAAAGGTGGAACCCACAAGAAAAAATACTTACTGGTCATGGTGGATAAGTTCACCAAATGGATAGAAGCCAAGCCTGTTAAGACGGCCGAATCCGGACCTGCGATAGACTTTATATCCGGGGTCATAGACCGTTATGGCGTCCCCCACAACATCATCACCGATAACGGCACGAACTTTACGGCCGATGAGGTAAAACTCTGGTGCAAAAACATGGGCATCAAGCTCGATTATGCTTCCGTCTATCACCCACAAACTAACGGTCAGGTCGAATGTGCAAATGGTCTCATCATGAGCGGCATCAAACCCAGATTAGTGCGGTCCCTCAAGGAATCTAACACGCACTAGGTAGAGGAGCTCGACTCCATACTCTGGGGGCTGCGGACCACGCCGAATCGCACCACCGGATACACACCATTTTTATGGTGTACGGCGCAGAGGCAGTCTTGCCCTGCGACATAATTCATGACTCACCTCGAGTGCGTATGTACGAAGAAAGGGAATCCGAGCTCGATCGGCAGGACAGTTTGGACGCCTTAGAGGAGGAGCGCGACGTGGCAAAAGCCCGTTCCGCATTCTATCAACAGCAGGCTCGAAGATATCAAAGTAGAGAAGTGCGGGCCAAAAACTACAACGTTGGCGAATTAGTTCTACGCCTGCCGGACAAGAAAAAGGACAAGCTGAAGCCCAAGTGGGAAGGTCCCTTCATAATCGACCAAGTCCTGACTGGTGGAGCATACCGCCTGCAAGATGCGTCGGATAACCGACTCGAGCCGAACCCATGGAACACAGCCCGTCTCCGAAGATTCTATGCCTAGCGCCGGACTCTGTGTTTGTCTCCTTCCTCTGTCCATTTTTTACATTTTCTGTCTTACATTTCTCTCCTTCCCCTTTTTTTCTTTTATAGCCCTTAAAGGCTCCTCAAGTGACGTGCTACTCGCGCTCCTTAAACCTGGGGGCTTCTTTAACAGAAGCTTACTTATACGGGCTTCATGCGCACCACATGTGTCAAACTTCCGCATGTACCTTTTCTTCACCATTATATGCATCGATATGACTTAAGTTTTGGCCAAGCTGGGTTGCCTGGCTCCTGTGCTTACCCTACGTTCCCGATTGTTCGGCTAGGTGGTAAAGGGAGCACCTCTGCGATTGTTACTGCCGGATCAGCCGGATATGTACCTCAGACTGGGTGAAGCCGAAAGCTAGCGTTCTTAAGGGAATATTTGGTTGGTGAACTAAAAGATGACCTTTTTTACTTATTTATATATATGCCCCCAGATGATTTTCCTGCGTTTGCAGTCCGGACATGCACTTTTGGGCATGCCTCCCAGAGAAAGGAACCCCTAACGGAACTATTCTCTCTGGAAGATGTTTCTTACTAACCATGTATTATAACATAACTAGTTGGGCACTTGTCTGATAAAGCACTAATGACCGCTACGCCTGGTCTCCATGCACAACCCGGTTCTTACATAACCAGTAGGGTATTCGGACACACTCCGGACCGTCAGGTCCTGAGGTTGAAGCGAAAAGGTCGGCAACGACAAACGATCTACAATCCGGCTAGAAGGCATTACACATGTCAATTAAAAATTACATAGTCACTCTGACTGATTGTATTCCTCTTCAATACCATCTAACAGGCTGTCTAACTTACAGTCCTGCTGGGAATACTTGGCGGCCAATTCTACTTGGCCGTACACAACCGGAAGCGCCGCCGAGCTCCCTTAAGCTTCTCCGAAAGCTCTCCAAGGCCCTCGGGCATGGAGTGGGAAGGCCATAAGGCTTGGGAAACGCCTCGCATCGCCTGCCGAACTCGCTTGTGCAGTTGCAAGAGCTCGAAAAGAAGGTCACCTGTAGAATCGGGCATCTCCTCTGCGGGATGACCCGTTAGCATACCTACAGACATTACTCTGTTAGTCGACTTCCTCGCCGAACTCTTTTCTTTCAAAGATTCGCTTAAGCACTTACTAAATATGCCGCGTCGAAGCCGCTGATTCTCCTTAGTAGAGTTCGACAGCTGGCCACGAACATCTTTAAGTTCAATGTCCAGCTTGGTGTTGGCATCCTGAAGATCATTCTTCTCCCGCCTCACCCTTGTCAACATACTCTCACCGGCCTTTAGCCGGTGCAAGAGTTGTTGCCTCTCCGAATCTAGTCCGGCGCCATCTGCAATATGATTTGTCAGATTTACACCCACGCCGCACTTTGCAAGATACTAATCTTTCGAAGTATATCTTACCAGAGGGGGTCTCTTTGGGCTCCCCTACCGCGGCTAGTGCGGCCTCCAGTTGGGCTTTGCACTCTTCCAGCTCCTGGGACAGTACGGTATTCTTCTTTGTAAGAACCCGCGTAACAAATGATCCTTAAATCAGTTACCCTAACTGTTTCAAGTCTCGGGGGCTACTGGTATATATATATATATATTTACCAAAATTTTCTTACCCGTATGTCTTTTACATATTGCTCCGTGGCTCTGGCTAAACCATTTTGAGCGGCACGGAGATACGCATCTCCCGAATTGAAGGCATCTAATGCCTCTTGGGAGAAACAAGTGTCGCGGAGAACTGTCCGGCGACACCTGTGGTTCATGGCACTCTCCACCTCGGAATTGGTGGAAGACAACCTATCCGCATCCTCTGTCGGAGGAGCGTCCGGTGCGCGCCTTGTGTTCGCTTCCGCTTCCGGGCCAGGCGTTGGAGCCTGGCTGGTGGAGGCGTGATTGCCAACCTCTCCGGATATAGTCCGGCGAGGTCTCTTTGTCCTGAAGACAGCACGAACGTTAATATGCCCTGAAGGAATAACACCAGGGAAAAAGAGGGTGTGCTATACCTTTGCGCCGGCGTCTCAGTCCGGACTACATTCCTTTTTACCCCACGGGGCCCTGCGGCCCCTTGTTGGCTAGCTACCGCAGGTTCGGCCTCCCGCCTCGGAAACCTCCCCTGCAAAACACGATCGTTGTCAGAAAAACTGAAATGCGTGAGAATGGATTCCTTCTCAAGGGGATGAGACTCCGCTCTTTGTTACCTGGGAGGCCGGGATTAACCCTGGGTAATCAGCCGTAATGGCCACCAAGGTATTGTCCTTGCTTAGCTGATAAAACACCCCGTCAATCAGCTCCACCGATATGTCCGGATCCTCTTCGGAGTCCGGATCGAGGGACCGTTCTGGATCCTCGAGCTGTGGGGGACGGCTGTTTATATCCTTTACTTCCTGACGAAGTTCCTGCGTTGAAATCAAAAGACCACGTATTTAATCATGGGAATATAAAACGGATGCACAAGCACAATTGTCCACTTACCCAACTCGGAGGGTTGTGAATATAAAATCCGCCCTGCGGGTTGACGCGGAGGAATTCCTCCTCTTCTCCCTTGTACAAAGAGGATAAGATCTTTACTAGAGCGGCAGTTGAGGGTGGCCCCTTACGACCGTAACGGGTGGTGTCATCCTCCCCGTTAAAATCCCACATGGGGTGGCCTCTACATTGAAGCGGCTGCACCCCTCGCATAATGCATGCGGCCATGACCTCAATCATGGTTAGTCCGGAATGAGCCAATAGTCTTATCCGACCCATCAGGTGAAGGACGTCCCTGTCGCCTTCTCTCTAAGAGCTCCGCGGACGCCAGCTTAGGCATTTCTTTAAGGGAGCACTGTTGAATTCGGGGAGACCGACCCAGATAGGATCCGGCAGCGGGACATCATCTATATAAAACCATTCTGAGGGCCAGTCCTCGGACGCCTTCTTTGGGGTTCCGGATAGATATCGATCCCGGCGATACGCCACACTTCGACTCCGCCCACTTGATATATAGACCCCTCTTGAGAGCGGGGCACCAGGCAGAATAACCTCTTCCACAGCGCGAAATGAGCCTCAACACCCAAGAATAGCTCGCAAAGGGCGATGAAGCCCGCGATATGCAATATAGAGGCGGGCGTGAGATTGTGCAGCTGGAGGCCGTAGAACTCCAGAAGCCCACGGAGAAATGGATGAATTGGAAATCCAAGTCCTCTTACTAGATAAGGTACGAGGCACACCCGCTCTCCTTTGGAGGGATTGGGGGTGCTCTTCACTTGCTCTCTGCCATTATAGGTGGCAAGTCCGGCTCGGACCGGGACCATATAGGCCTGAGGGAGAAATCCTTTGGCCTGAAGCGATACTAGCTCGTTGTGCGGGATGGAGCACCTCTCCCAGTCTCCAGGTTTAGGACTGGAAGGGCGAGAGGAGGAGCTGCGACGGCTGGCCATGTTGGAATGGACCTTTGCTGGAGGCGCTCTGATGATTACTCGCGGAGAGGAGAAGGTGTGGTTTGGATCTGAATCCCCATCCCATTAAATAGGCGGCTCGTTTATGCGGCTAGGGGTGTGAATGTAAAAACACCCCGACTTTTCGCATTCGTTTAACACGTGGAAGACGACCATTATTGGGCGTGGAAGCCAAGGTGCGCTACATTACGAAAATCGGACATTATTCAGCAGGTACACGGAATTTGGAGAAGAACCCGCCTTGCAATGCCGAAGACAATCTGCGCGCCGGACTCGTCGTCATTGAAGCATGGTTCGGGGTCTACTGAGGGAGTCCTGGATTAGGGGGTGTCCGGGTAGCCGGACTATACCTTCAGCCAGACTCGAGGACTATGAAGATACAAGATTGAAGACTTCGTCCCGTGTCCAGATGGGACTTTCCTTGGCGTGGAAGGCAAGCTTGGCGATGCGGATATTTAGATCTCCTACCATTGTAACCGACTTTGTGTAAGCCTAACCCTCTCCGGTGTCTATATAAACCGGAGGGTTTTAGTCCGTAGGACAACTTCATCATACAACAATCATACCATAGGCTAGCTTTTAGGGTTTAGCCTCCTCGATCTCGTGGTAGATCTACTCTTGTACTACCCATATCATCAATATTAATCAAGCAGGACGTAGGGTTTTACCTCCATCAAGAGGGCCCGAACCTGGGTAAAACATCGTGTTCCTTGCCTCCTGTTACCATCCGGCCTAGACGCACAGTTCGGGACCCCCTACCCGAGATCCGCCGGTTTTGACACCGACAACGGCGATGCCGAGGATAAAGCTCATCAACCTATATCCGGAGAGGAGAACAGTCCGGACGATGATGCACACATCATCCCGGAAAGGCACTTGGAGCAAGAGGACCTCCACAGAAGGCTTATTGCTACCGCGAGGAGTCTGAAGAAGCAGAAGCAAAGGCTTAAGGCCGCGCAAAATACACTCAACAGTAGATGGAACAAAGTGCTCGACACTGAAGAAAAGTATGGTGGCAACCGCCACACAAAGAGCTATCCAAAGCGCAAGCTGCTGCCTGAATTCGATGACGAGGCTTTAGAGCCTATATAGCCGAAAAATAAAACGACTGATCAGTCAGATCGACCACCCCGTGGCCGCGATAGGGCGGCTAACGATGTCGCACATAAGTCAGCACACGATTTACGTGAGGACTTGCACCAAAAAGCCGGTATGACCTGGTCCATCTACGGATCTAGGAAGCGTGTTCCGACACAGAATCAAAACCGAACACTACAACCGTCAGAATGCCATGACACATCCAAATACAGGGGTGCCGCACACCCCCTATGCTTCACCGATGAGGTTCTGGATCACGAATTTCCAGAAGGATTCAAACCCGTGAACATAGAGGCATACGAGGGAACGACAAACCCTGGGGTCTGGATTGAGGACTTTATCCTTCATATCCACATGGCTCACGGAGATGGTCTCCACGCCGTCAAATACTTGCCCCTCAAGTTGAAAGGACCAGCTCAGCACTGGTTGAAGAGCCTCCTCGAAAACTCAATTGGAAGTTGGGAAGAGCTTGAAGATGCTTTTAGGGCTAATTTTCAAGGGACCTATATCCGACCTCCGGATGCAGACGATTTAAGTCATATAATTCAACAGCCCGGAGAGTCAGCCCGAAAGCTTTGGAACAGATTCCTCACTAAGAAGAATCAAATTGTCGACTGCCCGGACACCGAAGCCTTAGCGACTTTCAAACACAGTGTCCGGGACGAATGGCTCGCCAGACACCTCGGCCAGGAAAAACCGAGGACAATGGCAGCCCTAACAAGCCTTATGACCCACTTTTGCGCAGGCGAAGACAGCTGGCTGGCCCGTAGCGGCACCAGCAACCTGGGCGCATCCGAAGTCAGGGATGGAAACGGGAAACCGTGACGCAATAAAAGCAAGTGCCGGAACAACAAAGACAACCCAGACAACACGACGGTAAATGCCGGATTCAGGAGCTCTCGACCCGGTCAATGGAAAAAGCCATTTAAAGGCAGCAGAGATGGACCGTCCAGCCTTAACAAAATTCTAGACAGATTATGTCAGATTCATTGCACCTCCGACAAACCCGCAAATCACACCAACAGAGAATGCTGGGTCTTCAAGCAGGCCGGCAAGCTAAACGCTGAACACAAGGGGAGGGAGACACCAAGCGAAGACGAGGACGAGCCTCGCCAGTTGAACACTGGGGGACATAAAAAATTCCCACCAGAGGTCAAAACAGTGAACATGATTTACGCAACTCACATACCGAAGAGGAGGCGCCAGCGTGCACCCCGAGACGTATACGCCATGGAGCACGTCACCCCCAAGTTCAACCCTTGGTCGGCTCGCCCGATCACTTTTGATCGCAGGGATCACCCGACTAGTATCCGGCACAGAGGATGGGCTGTCTTGGTGCTAGACCCAATAATTGATGGATACCACCTCACTTGAGTCCTTATGGACGGCGGCAGTAGTCTTAATCTGATATATCAGGACACCGTCTGCAAAATGGGGATAGACCCAACAAGAATAAGCCAAAGCAATACTACCTTTAAAGGAGTAATACCAGGCCCAGAGGCCCGCTGCACGGGCTCTCTAGTACTAGAGGTTGTATTCGGTTCTCCCGACAACTTCCGAAGTGAAAAGTTAACCTTCGACATCGCTCCATTCCGAAGTGGCTATCAAGCACTACTCAGAAGAACGGCCTTCGCCTGTTTTAATGCAATACCGCATTACGCTTATCTTAAGCTTAAGATGCCCGGTCCACGTGGCATCATCATAGTTAGCGGAAACACAGAGCGTTCCTTACATGCGTAAGAATGTGTGGCGGCTTTAGCAGCCGAACACTAAACATCCTCTCCAAACCAGAATAAATGATCGGTCGTCAAGACCGCGGACACGGCTAGACGAGTCCGGCGCACCACTAGTTGTAACAGCTCAGATAAACCTAAGACTGGGTCAATGGATATACCCCCATAGGTGGTGCTAGGGGCTTCCCGCATGTAAAAAGGACTACGGTTCATCTTGACCTTATTTAGATTGAATTTTAATGGTTTATTAAGAATAACCAATTTTTCGCACAAAAACTTTCACCTGGGCTTTTCTCTCTTCCAGATGATCATCGTGCTACACCCTTCCAGGATACGGCACAACGGAGACACATCTGCAGACGTGCAGCAGGGCCCCGTTCAAAGGTTTCTTTTTAGATTAAGACCCTATGTAAACCTTTTTTTACTGTCTCTTGTTGCTTCACACACTCTGAATACTCAACATAACCAAGAGGGATGCTGGCGTTATTGGCATTTCGTCATGTCAGACTAATGCACGTACTGGAAATTCAGGGCTCATTATCGAGGGTGTTACTTAGCCCAGTATATGTTGTAAAGTCCGAATACCTTAGGGAGTGTTCGGCGTCGCGAGTTTGGCCTTATATGCATCAGATCCGAATCATGTCTTTGGTCAATAGTTGGGTTTGCCCGGCTCCCGTGTTTTGCTACCTTACGTTCCGCTCTATTGGCTAAGGTGGCACCGGGAGAACTACCGAGATTGTGCCCTGGTTCATTTGGACGAGCACCTCAGTAGGGAAAGCCGAAAACTGACTGTCATGATAAAGCGCGAGGCTGGTCAACCACTCGACGACTCAGCGGAATCTTCGCGATTCCTCTGCATTAATGAAGGGCCGGTTTCCTAGACATGTATGTACATGCACCATGTTCGGATGAGTGCGGAAGTACCAAGGGCTATATCGTAGCCCCACCGTCAAACTCCTATGGCTAAGTGAAAGTGTTAAAGCTATATAGTCCGATTGCCATGTTCGCCGCGCTGTCACCTCCTTAAAGGACCAAGACATTGGGTCAAGTGTGAATACGCGCTTTTCCGAACACCCCCGCATTATGTGCGTGGGGGCTGAAGCCGACGACTGCAAACTTTCATGTTATATACATACATAAACGGCCGCACAGGAGACATCATAATACTTCCAGGCAAAAGTATAAACATAGCCTTTATAATCCAAATAGCATTGTTTTTACAATTGGGATACATGTCACTCGAACATGATACTCTTCGAGCACTGAGCCACTATTAAACGAGCGCCTTCTAGGACTTCTTCAAAATAGTGCTCAGCCGAGACCTGGCCTACGGCCGGACCCCGGGTTGCAATAGCAGTGGCATCCATCTCTGCCCAGTATGTCTTAACATGGGCAAGAGCCATCCGCGCACCCTCTATGCACGCCGACCACTTTACATCGTCGATATGCGGCACAACACCAAGGAATCGTTGCACTAAACCAAAATAACTATTCGGCCTTGGCCCTTCTAGCCAAAGATGATCCACGACAGACCTCATGGCAACCCACTCGACCATTTGCTCATTTAAAAGCAGCGGACGCGTTGGAGCACTGAATTGCGACCAGAACAACTTTTCCACTTCGTGATCTTTTTGATCTTTGAAAAACGCAGTCACATCAGCAGCACTCTTTGTCAAGTTCAAATACGCGCTGCAACACTCCATAACTAATCCAGAGGGGCATACTTCAGATCTCCGAACTTCGTCTGCAACAAAAAGGGCTTCCCAGCCGTGATATCTCTGGCTTGACGGAGCTCCTCCTTCGCCGCTCTGATTTTAGAATGGGTTTCCTTGGCTGCTTCCATGGCTTTCTTTAGGTTAGCCGCTCTCACTTGGCTTTCCTTTTCAAGAAGCTAATATCGGCTGGCGGCATCTTTCAGCTCAACAACCATCTTGGCTATTTTATCTTCGCTCTTGCGATGAGCAGCCTGTTCGGCTCTTAACTCTTCGTCCGCCTTTAGGGCAGCTACATCACTCCTCCTGGCTTGTTCCTTGGCTCGGGCAAGTTCCGCCCGAAGGGTCTCCACGGCGGCAGCTCCATCTGCAGTCACATCATATTATAGATACTAGCATCATGCTCCTCTTAATATTTTTTGACCACCCGAAAATACATACCCTGTGCCTCGTCAACCCGCTTGTTCACAAGCGCAATGTCAGCATATGTCGCGTCAAGTTGCTGGCTCAGTCTGACAAACTCAGCAGTCCGGCCAGCCACTAGACCGGCAGCCGCCTGCACATGAAAGCAGCGCGATCATTACCTGGGACTACGATCCTCTGTTTGCTGCCTCTGGACAGCAACCAGAGTCTTAGCTACTATCTGTATAGAGCACACCTAGCGTGTGCGGTACCGTCAAAAAAATTATATATTACTTTGCGTACCTCAAAGCCTCTTAGCAAGCTCGTAAAAGCTTCATGCAACCCACTTTTGGTGGATGAGATCCTCTCAACCACCGTACCCATTAAAGTATGATGCTCCTATGAGATAGCCGCTTGCTCCAAAATACCCATCAGTACGTCCGGTTGTGCATCGAAAAATCCCATACTCTTTCTGTTGCTCTCCTTAGGATCCGAATACTCCGGACTTCGGGTGGCCGAAGGGTTACCTTCTGGCCTTGGCGGATCAGGAGAAATCCTCCGTTATGACACCTCAGGGTCGTCCGCCCCAGGATGTTAGGAGACAGGGGGAGGCATTTCGCTCTCCATCATCTCTGGAAGAAGATCCCCCGAAGACGAACTCTGTCGAGAAGGGCTATGATCCAGATTGCAAGACATATGTCTCGGTTATTGTCCTTGGAGATAAAGCAGGATATATTTAGCAAAAGTACTCTGGTTCACTTATAGCTCGGTGGAGGCTGACCCCCTTGCGGGCATAGTGCGGTAAGGACGCCCTCCGGGGCAGGGCTCCCTGGCGAAGGTTTCTTCCCTCATTTGGAAACCCTCGTTTCCAAGTCTTCAAAGGCGGTCCTTTTCCTTCCTTGGGGAGAGGGGATTCTAGATTCTTCTCCCCGATTATCCTCCTTCGCGGAGACACTAATTCCCTCGGTTTGGATGAGTAATGCGTGAGGCCCGCTTTCGGCTTCTTTATTCCCCCATTTATCTTCCCCTGATGGCACTTGATAAGGTGCGTGCTCAAGCATCCTGGCTAGTATAGGACCCGATGAGCCTTCGGGAAGGGGGGCCGAACACCTGATCATCTTTGCCTTTCTTATCTAGTCCTGGCCAAGAGCGATTTTTTCAGAATGATGTTGTGACAAATAAAAAGACAACATGTTCGGCCGCGGAATCACTTACCTGGGTATCTGGACGGTTGCAGTTGACACCCGCATCCTCGGTGGTGTCCGGACACTTTATTCGTGATCCGAAGAACAATCCATACATCTCTTCGAGCGTCACACCGAAGAACTGCTGAATAGTTCACGGTCCTTCCGGGTTGAACTCCCACATACGGAGAGATCGACGTTGGCATGGCAGGACTCGACGAACTAGCATGACTTGCATTACCTTGACAAGGCTGACATCTCTCTTGAGGAGATCTCGGATGCATCTCTGCAATGTCGGCACGTCATTAACTGGCCCCCAATCCAGCCCCTTGTTGACCCATGATGCCAGTTGTGGCGGGGGGCCCGGGCGGAAGGCGGGGGCAGCTGCCCACTTCGTACTTCGGGGAGCTGTGATGTAAAACCACTCCCGCTGCCATAAGTTGGACACCTCCGAGAAGGAACCCTTTGGCCATGGAGCATCGGCGCATTTGCTTATTATGGCACCTCCGCATTCTGCGTGTCGCCCATCGATCATCTTCGGCTTCACATTGAAGGTCTTGAGCCATAATCCGAAGTGTGGGGTGATGCGGAGGAAGGCCTCACACACGATGATAAACGACGATATGTGAAGGATGGAATCTGGAGCTATATCGTGGAAGTCGAGCCCGTAATAGAACATAATCCCTCTAACAAAGGGATCAAGACTAAAGCCTAGCCCTTAGAGGAAGTGGGAAACGAATACGACACTCTCGTTGAGTTTGGGAGTGGGGATGACCTGCCCTTGAGCAGGCAGCCTGTGCGAGATTTCAGCGGTCAAATACCTGGCTTCCCTTAGCTTCTTGATGTCCTCCTCTGTGACAGAGGAAGCCATCCACCAGCCTTGAAGGTTGGATCCGGACATGGTTGAAGGTCCGAAGCGCTTAGCCTGAGCCTTGGGTGTTGGAACTCGGGGTGGGGGAAGGGAAGGATTGAGCGCGAGAAGAAAAGGACATGCCTTGGCCCCTTTATAAAGAGGGCGAATATCAAGTGTCCTCCGTGTGGCCGTTTGGAACTTGCCTAAAATCGAGGAGTCATATTAACAAGCACGATTGGGTTACCCACACCCATATTGATGAGACTCCCGTGACAAGGGGAACACAATCTTTGCTTCGACAGGACGTGCCAATAAAACCACCTTGCAACACGTGCAGTGGAAGGCAGGGAAAACGGTTCGTAATGACCGGGCCACGGCAGGATGTCACGTTATGAAAAGTTGTCACCAGATTAGATTTGTGGAATAATATACTCTCTACGGTGGTATGTGGAATTTGTTTTGCAGAGCCGGACATGATACTTGTGTTCAAAATCTTCTATGGAGTATTCGGAGAAGGAACCCGCCTCGCAATGCCGAAGACAATCTGCGTGCCGGACTCATCGTCATTGAAGGCTGGTTCAGGGGCTACTGAGGGAGTCCTGGATTAGGGGGTCCTCGGACAGCCGGACTATATACTTTGGCCGGACTGTTGGACTATGAAGATACAAGATTGAAGACTTCGTCCCGTGTCCGGGTGGGACTCTCCTTTGCGTGGAAGGCAAGCTTGGCAATTCGTATATGTAGATCTCCTCCCTTGTAACCGACTCTGTGTAACCCTAGCCCCCTCCGGTGTCTATATAAACCAGAGGGTTTAGTCCATAGGACAACAATAATCATAATCATAGGCTAGCTTCTAGGGTTTAGCCTCTACGATCTCGTGGTAGATCAACTCTTGTAATACTCATATCATCAAGATCAATCAAGCAGGAAGTAGGGTATTACCTCCATCGAGAGGGCCCGAACCTGGGTAAACATTGTGTCCCCGCCTCTTGTTACCATCTGCCTTAGACGCACAGTTCGGGACCCCCTACCCGAGATCCGCCGGTTTTGACACCGACAGGAGCCATATGGTTGTCGCTTTATTGTATGAAATGCAATCGCCATGTAATTGCTTTACTTTATCACTAAGTGGTAGTGATAGTTGTAGAAGCAATAGTTGGCGAGACACCAACGATGCTACGATGGAGATCAAGGTGTCAAGCCGGTGACGATGGTGATCATGACGGTGCTTTGGAGATGGAGATCAAAGGCACAAGATAATGATGGCCATATCATATCACTTATATTGATTGCATGTGATGTTTATCTTTTATGCATCTTATTTTGCTTAGTACAGCGGTAGCATTATAAGATGATCTCTCACTAAATTTCAAGGTATAAGTGTTCTCCCTGAGTATGCACCGTCGCTATAGTTCGTCGTGCTGAGACACCATGTGATGATCGGGTGTGATAAGCTCTACGTTCACATACAACGGGTGCAAGCCAGTTTTGCACAAGCAGAATACTAAGGTTAAACTTGACGAGCCTAGCATATGCAGATATGGCCTCGGAACACTGAGACCGAAAGGTCAAGCATGAATCATATAGTAGATATGATCAACATAATGATGTTCACCATTGAAAACTTCTGCATCTCACGTGATGATCGGACATGGTTTAGTTGATATGGATTACGTGATCATTTAGATGACTAGAGGGATGTCTATCTAAGTGGGAGTTCTTAAGTAATATGATTAATTGAACTTTAATTTATGATGACTTAGTACTTGATAGTATTTTGCATGTCTATGTTGTTGTAGATAAATGGCCCGTGCTACCGTTCCTTTGAATTTTAATGCGTTCCTAGTGAAAGCTAAGTTGAAAGATGATGGTAGCAACTACACGGACTGGGTCCGTAACTTGAGGATTATCCTCATTGCTGCACAGAAGAATTACGTCCCGGAAGCACCGGTAGGTGCAAAGCCCACTGCAGGAGCAACTCCAGATGTTATGAACGTCTAGCAGAGCAAAGCTGATGACTACTCGATAGTTTAGTGTGCCATGCTTTACAGCTTAGAATCGGGACTTCAATGACGTTTTGAACGTCATGGAGTATATGAGATGTTCCAGGAGTTGAAGTTAATTTCAAGTAAATGCCCAGAATGAGAGATATGAAGTCTCCAATAAGTTCTACAGCTGCAAAATGGAGGAGAATAGTTCTGTCAGTGAACATATACTCAGAATGTCTGGGTACCACAACCACTTGACCCAACTGGGAGTTAATCTTCCTGATGATAGTGTAATTGACAGAGTTCTGCAATCACTGCCACCAAGCTACAATAGCTTTGTGATGAACTATAATATGCAAGGGATGGATAAGACAATTCCCGAGCTCTTCGCAATGCTAAAGGTTGTGGAGGTAGAAATCGAGAAGGAGCATCAAGTGTTGATGGTCAACAAGACCACTAGTTTCAAGGAGAAGGGCAAAGGGAAGAAGGGGAACTTCAAGAAGAACAACAAGCAAGTTGCCGCTCAAGAGAAGAAGCCCAAGTCTGGACCTAAGCCTGAGACTAAGTGCTTCTATTGCAAAGGGACTGGTCACTAGAAGCGGAGCTGCCCCAAGTATTTGGCGGATAAGAAGGATGGCAAAGCGAAAGGTATATTTGATATACATGTTATTGATGTGTACCTTACTAATGCTCGTAGTAGCGCCTGGGTATTTGATACTGGTTCTGTTGCTCATATTTGCAACTCAAAACAGGGGCTATGGATTAAGCGAATATTGGCTAAGGACGAGGTGACGATGCGCGTGGGAAATGGTTCCAAAGTCGATGTGATCGCGGTCAGCACGCTACCTCTACATCTACCTTCGGGATTAGTTTTAGACCTGAATAATTGTTATTTGGTGCCAGCATTAAGCATGAACATTATATCTGGATCTTGTTTGATGCGAGACGGTTATTCATTTGAATCAAAGAATAATGGTTGTTCTATTTATATGAGTAATATCTTTTATTGTCATGCACCCTTGATGAGTGGTCTATTTTTATTGAATCTCGATAGTAGTGATACATATATTCATAGTATTGAAGCCAAAAAATATAAGTTTAATAATGATAGTGCAACTTATTTGTGGCACTGCCATTTAGGTCATATTGGTATAAAGCTCATGAAGAAACTCCATGCTGATGGGCTTTTGGAATCACTTGATTATGAATCACTTGATGCTTGTGAACCATGCCTCATGGGAAAGATGACTAAAACTCCGTTCTCCGGAACAATGGAACGTGCAATAGACTTATTGGAAATAATACATACCGATGTATGTGGTCCGATGAGTGTTGATGCTCGTGGCTGGTATCGTTATTTTCTGACCTTTATAGATGATTTGAGCAGATATGGGTATATCTAGTTGATGAAACATAAGTCTGAAACATTTGAAAAGTTCAAAGAATTTCAGAGTGAAGTGGAAAATCATCATAACAAGAAAATAAAGTTGCTACGATCTGATCGTGGAGGTGAATATTTGAGTTATGAGTTTGGTCTTCATTTGAAACAATGTAGAATAGTTTCGCAACTCACGCCACCTAGAACACCACAGCGTAATGGTGTGTCCGAACGTCGTAACCGCACTTTATTAGATATGGTGCCACCTATGATGTCTCTTACTGATTTACCGCTATCGTTTTGGGGTTATGCTTTAGAGACGGCTACATTCACGTTAAATAGGGCACCATCGAAATCTGTTGAGACGACACCATATGAACTGTGGTTTGGCAAGAAACCCAAGTTGTCATTTCTTAAAGTTTGGGGCGGATGCTTATGTGAAAAAGCATCAACCTGATAAGCTCGAACCCAAATCGGAGAAATGTGTCTTCATAGGATACCCAAAGGAAATTGTTGGGTACACCTTCTATCATAGATCCGAAGGCAAGATATTCGTTGCTAAGAATGGATCCTTTCTAGAGAAGGAGTTTCTCTCGAAAGAAGTGAGTGGGAGGAAAGTAGAACTTGATGAGGTAACTGTACCTTCTCCCTTATTGGAAAGTAGTTCATCACAGAAATCAGTTCAAGTGATTCCTACATCAATTAGTGAGGAAGCTAATGATGATGATCATGAAACTTTTGATCAAGTTACTACCGAACCGCGTAGGTCAACCAGAGTAAGAACCGCACCAGAGTGGTACGGTAATCCTGTTCTAGAGGTCATGTTACTTGACCATGACGAACCTACGGACTATGAGGAAGCGATGATGAGCCTAGATTCCGCAAAATGGCTAGAGGCCATGAAATCTGAGATGGGATGCATGTATGAGAACAAAGTGTGGACTTTGGTTGACTTGCCCGATGATCGGCAAGCAATAGAGAATAAATGGGTCTTCAAGAAGAATACTGATGCTGACGGTAATGTTACTGTCTACAAAGCTCGACTTGTTGTGAAAGGTTTTCGACAATTTCAAGGAGTTGACTATGATGAGACCTTCTCAACCCGTAGTGATGCTTAAGTCTGTTCGAATCATGTTAGCAATTGCCGCATTTTATGATTATGAAATTTGGCAAATGGATGTCAAAACTGCATTCCTTAATGGATATCTCAAGGAAGAGTTGTATATGATGCAACCAGAAGGTTTTGTTGATCCTAAAGGTGCCAACAAAGTGTGCAAGCTCCAACGATCCATTTATGGACTCGTGCAAGCATCTCGGAGTTGGAATATACGCTTTGATAGTGTGATCAAAGCATATGGTTTCATACAGATTTTTGGAGAAGCTTGTATTTACAAGAAAGTGAGTGGGAGCTCTGTAGCATTTCTGATATTATATGTGGATGACATATTTGTTGATCGGAAATGATACTGAATTTCTAAATAGCATAAAAGGATACTTGAATAAGAATTTTTCAATGAAAGACCTTGGTGAAGCTGCTTATATACTGGGCATCAAGATCTATAGAGATAGATCAAGACGCTTAATTGGACTTTCACAAAGCACATACCTTGACAAAGTTTTGAAGAAGTTCAAAATGGACCAGTCAAAGAAAGGATTCTTGCCTGTGTTACAAGGTGTAAAGTTGAGTCAGACTCAATGCCCGACCATTGCACAAGATAGAGAGAAAATGAAAGTCATTCCCTATGCCTCAGCCATAGGTTCTATCATGTATGCAATCTTGTGTACCAGACCTGATGTGTGCCTTGCTATTAGTTTAGCAGGGAGGTACCAAAGTAATCCAGGAGTGGATCACTAGACAACGGTCAAGAACATCCTGAAATACCTAAAAAGGACTAAGGATATGTTTCTCGTGTATGGAGCTGACAAAGAGCTCGTTGTAAACGGTTACGTCGATGCAAGCTTTGACACTGATCCAGATGACTCTAAGTCACAAACCGGATACATATTTTTATTGAATGGCCGAGCTATCAATTGGTGTAGTTCTAAGCAGAGCGTCGTGGCGGGGTCAACATGTGAAGCGGAATACATAGCTGCTTCGGAAGCAGCAAATGAAGGAGTCTGGATGAAGCAGTTCATATCCGATCTAGGTGTAATACCTAGTGCATCGGGTCCAATGAAAATCTTTTGTGACAATACTGGTGCAATTGCCTTGGCAAAGGAATCCAGATTTCACAAGAGAACAAAGCACATCAAGAGACACTTCAATTCCATCCGCGATCAAGTCAAGGAGGGAGACATAGAGATTTGCAAGATACATACAGATCTGAATGTTGTAGACCCGTTGGCTAAGCCTCTCTCACGAGCAAAACATGATCAACACCAAGACTCCATGGGTGTTAGAATCATTACTGTGTAATCTAGATTATTGACTCTAGTGCAAGTGGGAGACTGAAGGAAATATGCCCTAGAGGCAATAATAAAGTTGTTATTTATATTTCCTTATATCATGATAAGTGTTTATTATTCATGCTAGAATTGTATTAACCGGAAACTTAGTACACATGTGAATACATAGACAAACAGAGTGTCCCTAGTATGCCTCTACTTGACTAGCTCGTTAATCAAAGATGGTTAAGTTTCCTAGCCATGGACATGTGTTTTCATTTGATGAAAGGGATCACATCATTAGAGAATGATGTGATGGACAAGACCCATCCGTTAGCTTAGCACTTTGATCGTTTAGTTTATTGCTATTGCTTTCTTCATGACTTATACATGCTCCTATGACTATGAGATTATGCAACTGCCAAATACTGGAGGAACACTTAGTTTGCTATCAAACGTCACAACGTAACTGGGTGATTATAAAGATGCTCTACAGGTGTCTCCGATGGTGTTTGTTGAGTTGGCATAGATCGAGATTAGGATTTGTCACTGCGAGTTTTGGAGAGGTATCTTTGGGCCCTCTCGGTAATGCACATCACTACAAGCCTTGCAAGCAATGTGACTAATGAGTTAGTTGCGGGATGATGCATTACGGAACGAGTAAAGAGACTTGCCGGTAACGAGATTGAACTAGGTATGATGATACCGACGATCGAATCTCGGGCAAGTAACATACCGATGACAAAGGGAACAACGTATGTTGTTATGCGGTTTGACCGATAAAGATCTTCGTAGAATATGTAGGAACCAATATGAGAATCCAGGTTCCGCTATTGGTTATTGACCGGAGATGTGTCTCGGTCATGTCTACATAGTTCTCGAACCCGTAGGGTCCGCACGCATAACGTTCGATGACGATTTGTATTATGAGTTATGTGATTTGATGTACCGAAGGTTGTTCGGAGTCCCAGATGAGACCACAGACATGACGAGGAGTCTCGAAATGGTCGAGACATAAAGATTGATATATTGGACCATGTTATTCGGACACCGGAAGTGTTCCGGTTAGTTTCGGATAAAACCGGAGTGCCAGAGGGGTTAGCGGAACCCCCGGGGAAGTAATGGGCCTTAGTGGGCCTTAGGGGAGAGAGGGGGCAATAGCCAAGAGGTGCCCCCAAGGGGAGTCCGAATAGGACTAGGGGAGGGGGTGCGACCCCTCTTTCCTTCTCCCTCTCCCTCTCCTTCCTTCTTCTCCTGCTAGGACTAGGAAAGGGGGGAGCCGATTCCTACTTGGAGTAGGACTCCCCCCCTTGGGCGCGTCCCCTAGGGCCGTACGGCCTCCTCCTCCCCTCCTTTATATACGGGGGAGGAGGGCACCCCGTAGACACACAAGTTGATCTTTAGCCGTGTGCGGTGCCCTCCTCCATAGTTTTATACCTCGGTCATATTGTCGTAGTGCTTAGTCAAAGCCCTATGTCGGTAACTTCATCATCACCGTCACCACTCCGTCATGCTGACGAAACTCTCCCTCGGTCTCAACTGGATCAGGAGTTTGAGGGACGTTACCGAGCTGAACGTGTGCAGATCACGGAGGTGCCGTGCGTTCGGTACTTGATCGGTTGGATCGCGAAGACGTTCAACTACATCAACCGCGTTACTAAACGCTTCCGCTTTCGGTCTACGAGGGTACGTAGACACACTCTCTCCTCTTGTTGCTATGCATCTCCTAGATAGATCTTGTGTGATCGTAGGTAAATTTTTTGAAATACTGCGTTCCCCAACAGGAACCTGATAGATGTTGATGATGTCTCCCCAACAACGGCGCCAGAAATTCTTCCTGATTGCTTGTATCTGTGTTGGTAATTCCCCGAAGAGGAGGGGATGACGTGGCACATCAACATTAAGTATTTCCCTCAGTTATGAAACCAAGGTTTTCAATCCAGTAGGAGAACCAAGCAACACTATGTAAACAACACCTGCACACAAACAACAAAAACTTGCAACCCAACGTGTAAGAGGGGTTGTCAATCCCTCCTCAATATTGAGATAGATTAACTTTGATAAATAGATCTAGAAAAATACAAAATAAAATAAATAAAGAAAAAGTGCAACAAAGTATTTTTGGGTTTTTGGATAAATAGATCTGAAAACAATATGATAGGAAATAGACCCGGGGGCATAGATTTCACTAGAGGCTTCTCTCGAGAAAATAACATACGGTTAGTAAACAAATTATTGTTGGGCATGTTGGGGAACGTAGTAATTTCAAAAAAATTCCTACGCACACGCAAGATCATGGTGATGCATAACAATGAGAGAGGAGAGTGTTGTCTACGTACCCTCGTAGACCGAAAGCAGAAGCGTTAGCACAACACGGTTGATGTAGTCGTACGTCTTCACGGCCCGACCGATCAAGCATCGAAACTACGGCACCTCCGAGTTCTAGCACACGTTCAGCTCGATGATGATCCCCGGACTCCGATCCAGCAAAATGTTGGGGAAGAGTTCTGTCAGCATGACGGCATGGTGACGATCTTGATGTTCTACCGTCGCAGGGCTTCTCCTAAGCACCGCTACAATATTATCAAGGATTATGGTGGAGGGGGGAACCGCACACGGCTAAGAGATCAATGATCAATTGTTGTGTCTATGGGGTGCCCCCTGTCCCCGTATATAAAGGAGCAAGGGGGAGGAGGTGTGGCCAGGAAAGGGGTGCGCCAGGAGGAGTCCTACTCCCACCGGGAGTAGGACTCCCCCCTTTCCATTTTGGACTAGGACTTGGGGGGGGGGGAGGAGAGAAAGAGGGGAAAGGAAAGGGGGGGGGTGAGGGAGTCCTGGATTAGGGGGTCTCCGGACAGCCGGACTATATCCTTTGGCCGGACTGTTGGACTATGAAGATACAAGATTGAAGACTTCGTCTCGTGTCCGGATGGGACTCTACTTGGCGTGGAAAGCAAGCTAGGCAATACGGATATTGATATCTCCTCCTTTGTAACCGACCTTGTGTAACCCTAACCCTCTCCGGTGTCTATATAAACCAAAGGGTTTTAGTCCGTAGGACAACAACCATAACATACAATCATACCATAGGCTAGCTTCTAGGGTTTAGCCTCTCCGATCTCGTGGTAGATCTACTCTTGTACTACCCATATCATCAATATCAATCAAGCAGGACATAGGGTTTTACCTCCATCAAGAGGGCCCGAACCTTGGTAAAACATTGTGTCCCCTGCCTCCTATTACCATCCGGCCTAGACGCATAGTTCGGGACCCCCTACCCGAGATCCGTCGGTTTTGACACCGACATTGTGTCCCCTGCATATGCATATTGACATACTTATATTAGACTCATGCGATATTATTTGTTCCTCTGTTCGGCTTTTCTTTGTGAACACCGAACAAAGCATCAGGGGATACAGTCTATGCCGTAATATTTCTACTACATTTTAAAACACTTACCTCAAAGCCTGTTAGAAGGCTGGCACAGGCTTCAGTCAATCCGCTCTTGGCGGATTGAACCTTCTGGATCACCGCACTCATGATAGTGCGGTGCTCCTCGTTGATGGAAGCGATGTGAAGCGCTTCCAGCAGATTGTCCGGCGCCTCTGGATGGACAAAGGTCACCGACATAGGCATCTTGCCCCTCTTAGAAGGTGGCCACCTGCCCGAGCCCGGAACCGCTGGAGGGTCCGGCGCGGTGTTCGCCTGAGGGCCGAACTCGGAGCTCTCAGGGGCCCCGTCCCCTCGGCTCCCGGAGTCCGGAAGGTCGCCTTGAGGCGCCTCCAGGACTGTCTCCCCTCGACTCGATGCCTCTTGAGACAGCACCTCAGCGTCATCAGTAGGATGAGGGGAGGTGGCGGTCGGGACTGGATCGCTATCCATGTCCGACGAGCCCAGGGAGCTGTCCGATGATACATCGATGCTGGTTCACGGCGGCCTGCATAATCATGTTCGGCGTTAGGGAAAGCAGTGCGACAAAGGAATGCTATGAGTTACTCTTGTATCCGAATACTTACGATCTCCCCAGGGGCTTGGCCCTGGGCAACCACTCGTCTTCGCCCTCGTCGGCGGCGGTGGAACTATCCGGAAGGAGAGTCCTCCCCTTCTTGGACCCTTCGGCCTCCCCAGTTGGGGCGGCCTCCCTTTTCTTGTCTCCCCCGCCTGGAGGGGGAGCATCTTCTTCTTCCTCCTCGTCTTCGGGGGAGGAGTGTGCCGCAGAGTTATCGGACGATAAGTCCGATAACACCTGGCGCTGGGAAGTCTTTCGGGTTCCCTTGGCCTTCTTGGTCTTCTCCGGCACCTTGTAAGGAGCCAGAGTCGGCATCTCCGTCAGGAGAGCGCCCGCAGTATCTTCGGGCAAAGGGGCCGGACAGTTAATCCGCCCCGACATCTCCACCCAGTCCTGTTAAAGGCATGGAGATTAGACCCCGCACATAATTAAGCTAGGGAAAATAAATGTCCTACGGGACGTATTGAACTCACCGAACGCGCTAGGCGCTTTGCGCTTAGTCCGCGGTCCTCGGCGAGAGAAGAAGGGACCTCGGCGCCCTTGAACAGCACCTTCCAGACGTCCTTGTGCATCATATCAAAGAGCTCGCTCAGAGTCTGGTGCCGGGCCGGGTCGAACTCCCACAAGGTAAAATCCCGTTGTTGACACGGGAGGATCCGACGGATGAGCATAACTTGGACTATGTTGACAAGTTTGAGCTTCTTGCTCGCCATACTCCGGATACATTTCTGGAGTCCATCCAGCTCCACCGACGAACCCCACGACAAGCCCTTCTCTTTCCAGGAAGTGAGCCGTGTAGGGAATCCGGATCGAAACTCGGGGGCTGCCACCCATTTGGCGTCGCGCGGCTCGGTGATGTAGAACCACGCCGATTGCCATCCCTTTATTGTCTCCACGAAGGAGCCTTCGAGCCATATAACGTTGGGCATCTTGCCCCCCATGGCTCCGCCACATTCTGCTTGTTGGCCTCGTACCACCTTCGGCTTGATATTGAAGGTCTTTAACCACAGGCCAAAGTGGGGCCGAATGTAGAGGAAAGCCTCACACTACGATGAACATCGAAATGTTGAGGATGAAGTTCGGGGCCAGATCATGAAAGTCCTGCCCATAGTAGAACATGAGACCACGGACGAATGGATGGAGGGGAAACCCTAGTCCGCGGAGGAAGTGGTGAAGGAAAACTACCCTCTCGTGAGGTTCCGGGGTAGGGACAATCTGCCCCGCAGTGGGCCACCGATGTGCGATGTTCGCGGCTAAGTATCCGGCTCCACGCAGTTTCTTGATGTCTCCCTCCATGACGGAGGAGACCATCCACCTGCCTCCCGCTCCGGACATGGTTGGAGAAGGTTGAGGTGGGAAGTGCGGACTTGGGCGCTAGAGCTCGAGTGTGCAAAAACGGATGAGAAAATGAGGAAGAAGGCGTGGATAGAAAGGTGAATCCTTATCCCTTTATATGGGCAGACGAAGCTAAGCGTCCCCACTTGCCTGGTAAAACTCGTTTATCCCCCAAGCGCCGTAATTGATGGCGCGGT